>NW_027327851.1:0-35000 GCF_047675955.1 Chlorocebus sabaeus
CTGCTTTCATTCCTCCATTTCCCAGAAAATGAGCCATGGGAGACACCAGGAGAGGCAGGAGACCATCCTCCTTGCACAATACCCACTCCCTTGGATGCTGTCCTCAGCGAGGGTGGCTGGGGTCAACCAAGGGGCCCACCCGCAGTGTGGCAGAGGAGGTAGGTTGACCCTGTGGACGTTGAGCTCGGTGGCAAAGGTCCTGGCCTTCTGGTAGAAGAAGAGCGACTTCTCGCGGTCCAGGAGGAAGTTGTGGGAGATGGTGGCCAGCCGCGTATAGATCTTCAGCTGTGCCTTCTTGTTGCCCAGGTCCACGGCAGCTGCCAGTGCCAGCTGGTAGTACCCGGCTGCATCAAATGGGTTCTGAAGGGGACAGGCCATGCTCAGCAAAAGGGGGACTCGGAGCCCATCTTCCCAGAGGCCATTCCTGTCTCCAGGTCATTCCACATGTCCAGCCAATGCTGGCTCACCCCATGAACCCCGAAGCCTGTGACACTGCTGTGGTCTCAGCTGCAGGAGGTGGGGACGACCCTGATACCCCTGGAAGCCTTCCTGACTGTCCCTACACCCCACTCACCCCAAGCCTCCTGCCCCAGTGCCACCCTCTCTGCAGGCAGTGGCTGCTTTCCCCATGGGCTGAGGTCAGGGCAGATCGTGCCTGCTCTGAGAGTTCCATGCAGGACCCGTGGCTCCAAGCCACAGCAGGGGCACAGTGTTGAGTGACCCAGGCTCCCTTCTGGCCCCTGTCCATGCTGACCATTTCCAGGCCCTCCAGGGGCCAGGCCAGGTAGAAAACCATCTCACAGGTGTCCACTCTGGCAATGTTCCCTGAAATATTGACGGAGTGTGACTCCCCAGACATCCACTCTCATTGTCAATGCATCTTTGGCTCAAACTCACCATCGCTGGGATGGGATGCCGTCTCCCAGACCTCCTCCTTGACCCTCCCATCCCCCACCCGGCTTCTCCCCAGGCTCCTCCTCCACATGGGGGTCACCTAAGGGACCTCTCTAAGACCCATGCCTGGCCTGTCCCTCTTTACCATCTCAAGATGGCTCCCAATGACAAAGTCCAAGATGCAGCAGTCCATTCCCTCACTGTCCCACCCCACACACAGAGCAGGGGCGTGAGAAGGCCCCAAGTCACCGCCACTGCTCATCCAATGCCCCCAGCCCAGCCGAACACTGGACTCTGTGCTGGGTGCGTGGCTGAGCCTAACGTCCTTGCTCCCAGTCTGAGGGCCTTGGGAGTGAACACTGACCACACAGGGTGGTCCGGGCTGTGGCAGAGGGAAGCCCAGGAGGTCCCAGACTCAGCCAGGGGTGAAAGGCAAAGGCTTCCTGAAGGGGTGGGGACTTCCCAACTAAACAGGAAGGAGCCAGCCAAAGCATATGTCTCTACATGTGCCTGTGTGTACGTGTCCCTGTGTGTGTGCGCGCACCTGTGTGTGCCTGTGCCTGTGTGCATTTTCATCTGCCTGTAGTGTGTACAGCAGCTACTGAGTGGCAGGCTGAGCCAGGACACACCTAATCCACCCTATTCCAGGGCTCACTCTCATGTGTAGACTAAAGGGGACACCATTTTAGAGGCAGTTGGCAAAGATGCCCATTTACCCCTGCTTCTCTGCCAGCCTTCCAGGTCCCATCCAGCCCGGCTTTTTCTCCCACTCCTCTGGGCCCTGGGTCCAGAGCCTCCTATACAAGGAGGAGGGTGTAGCCTTGGAAAGACAGCCGCCCTTGGGGAATTCCAAGGGGGCCTCCCTGTGGGAAGCTGGCCTGCGCTGACAGCATACTCACGATGAGGCCCAGAGGGCTGTGCATGGGAAGGAGGTGAAGGAGGCCACTGTCCCCCGACCCCAACCATGGACTTTGGCCTCTCAGGTACTACTTGGCGCTTTCCTTTCTCCTGGACAGGCGGAGTGGGCGGCAGGCTTGACCAAGAGAGAGAAAGGCCTCTTCTGGGAGGCCCGTCCCCCTGGGTCCCAGGCAAGCCCCTGAGCAGTGAGCAGCGTCCCCCTGGGCCTGACACCTGGCACCTCCATGTCTGGCTGGGACTTGGGAGGCCACAGGGACCACATCTGACCACCAGGTGTCGCCAGCACTGGGCTGAGGCATGTCGGGCCTCCGTAGGCCTGCAGTGGGGGATACAGGGCAGGGTCTTAGGGCTGCCCCGCTCCTCAAGTTGTTCTAAGGCCTCCAAGATCTCGGCCCCTGGACTGGAGTGCCCTGGCCCCTCAGCCCATAACGAGTACTGACGCGGTGCCGGTGTGATGCTAAGGAAGGGCGGTGCCTGCGGGGCAGAGGGGTGGAGACAGCCCAGGTCTGAGTCTGCCAGTCCTAGCTCTCCAGCCCTGCAAGGCTGGGGCAGACAGAGCACAGCACGTCCCCTCCAGACACACCCGACCCAGCAAGGCCTCAGCCTGGCTGGCTGGGGCCCCGCCCCACTGCACCTGCCCTGAGCTGGGGTTTCCCTGTTTGTGAACCCAATGGTAAGATACTGGTCCCACCCCACCCTTCCTGGGTGATGTGAAGATTCAAGGTGTCTCGGGACTCCAGGAAGGAGTTGCTCCGTGCAGGCTGGCACCCTGCGCAGGCTTCCTAGAGGAGGTGCCAGGATTTGGGTTGGATCTTGCAACGTGGATTCAATGTGAGGATGATGCTGTCCTCCGAAATGTCCTTCTCCCGACCCTATTTTCTTTGTTAAATGCACCTTGACACTTGACTGTCAAGACTCAGCTTTGATGTCACCTCCTCCAGGAGGGCCTCCCTGACTACAATCCTCCTCCTTAACCCAGAGGCCACCATTGCCCACTCATGTGTCAGCCTCCCCGGCTGAGACTGAGTTCCTGAGGGTGGGGCCTGGCCATCTTGGGAGCTGAATTGTATCTGCTAACCTTGCTGGCTCCTCCAGCCGGGCATAGAGCTCCAGGGCGGCCACTGGGCCATTTCTAAGGAAGGCTAGAACCCAGGCCTCGGGTCTGGGTGGAGATCCCACTCCAAGGGGACTGGGAACACCCCGAGCCCTGCCCCTCCCTCCCACCTTCAGGTCGTAGAAGATGATGTCACGGAGCATCAGGTACACCTTCACGTAGTAGAGGGTCTCCTCGTCGAACCCCAGTGGCAAGTTGCAGAGCTACAGGGTCTTGAGGTAGAAGTGCTCCGCCAGCTTGTCATGGCCCAGCCGGTGGTAGGCCATGCGCTCATTCAGCCGGTCCCCTGGGGTGCAGGCCAAAGGGGCAGGTGTGAGGACGTGGCTCCCTGGGGCAGGCAGGGCACAGGCCCCTCAGGAGCAGGTATACAGACCCCAGGCAGCACTCGTGGCTTGCCTCCAGGCACCTGTGGTCACCAGACTCACTTTCCCGTCTGGAAAGCAGAATTAATAAGGCCTGCCCCTGTCTACTGTGAGGCTTTGGCAAAGTCGGACCTGGATGGCCCAGCTCTGTGTCTACACATAGCCACCTGCCTCTGCTCACTGGTTTTAACCAGGGGAGCCCATGCAGTTCAGGTGCTCCCGGGTACCCCAGCTGCAGGCAACCCACAGATGTGACATCTGACTCCTCCTGGGTGTGTCACGATCAGATCCCCCTACCTTGGGAAGTCAGCTGCACACCTACTGTGTACTGGTCCACAGGACACAAGGCACTGGCACATGTGGCCTGCCTAGGGTTCGCTGTCTCTGGAGGGGGACAGACGACCCTGGCACAGCACCAGGGGATGCCCGGCCTTAAGGGGCAGACTGCTGGAAGGGGAACTGGGATTTTATCAGCCAGAGAGCCGTGTGGTTGATGACGGTGGGAAAGGCACAAGACAAAGGGAATATGCCACTCAGCCTGGCACATACAGGGACCAACGAGATGCCTGGCATGTCTAGAAGGCAGAGGGCACACTGGGCGGCCCTTGTGGTCAGCAGCGGGAACAGGCAGAGGAAGCAGAGCTCAGTCAGGCAGGGAACTCTGCACTGCGTGAGAGACCTCGGGCTGTTCCTCACAGCCGGACGGGGAAGCCAGTTGGGCAGATCTGCCTGCCTGGACAGGAGACCAGGAAAATCCAGCAGCTGTTTCAGCTCCTGGCCTGCAGACCCAGAGGCTGGGCTCTGGCAAAGTGTGGGTCCTGGCAGGGTGGGGGCTCAGGGGACGTACCCAGAGTGATGCTGAGTGCTAGGACCATGTGGGCAACCTCCAAGCCCTCCTGTGGCTTCTCCATTGTGACCAGGAGTGCCACCAGCTTGCTGCACAGCTGTAGCTGCGGCTCCACCCTGCGGTTGTCCGTAGTCACTGCCAGGGGCAGGGCCTGGTCCTACCACACAGGCAGGTGGGGTCAGGTTTCCCACAGCACCCACCTTGCGCAGAGTCCTCGTCAGAGCTCAAACATGTGCTTGGAGCTTCCCACACCCCAGCTACTCCTGCACCTCGACACAGCTCTGTGCTGTGGGATAACACATAGTTCAGACACCCAAGTTGGGGGCTGAAGAGTCACCTGAGGCCCATCCAGCTACTCCCGACAGCCTCAAACCAGCCTCTCCCACCTGAGCACTGGGGGTCTGACTGGGGGGAGCCAACCTCCTCTCTGCTCTAGAAACACCACACTGATCTGTGCCCAGGGCTGAGCCACACTGTGAGCTCAGAGGAAAGGAGAAGTCGTCCCACTTCGGGGTACATGCAGACCTGGGCCTCCCACTGATATGCTGTGTGTCCTTTGACATGTCCCTGTGCCTCTCTGAGCCTCAGTTTCCTCATCTGGAAGATGGGGACAGGACTTCCCACTCATGGTTGCTTGAGGTCATCAGGTACAAGGGTAGAGCAATTGTCACGTCCAGGCTCCGAGCGTTTTTCCCGGGCAGCGGCATGGTCATATGCCTCAGACCACCAGGTGCCCCACTGAGGCCCACCCACATCAGCCCACAGGCCAGCTCACTCGGTAGAAGGACATGCCTTCCTCCTGCTCCCAGGGCCCATTGAAGAAGATGTCTCCAACTGCCTCAAACAGCTCCAGCCCCAGGTTGGGGTCGCCTGTGTGCACGTCCACATTCTGTGCCACCTGAAAGGAGACAGAAGTTCGCTCCAGACCCACACCTAGCAACGTGGCTACGCGCACCTTTGCCAGCCTCTTTTCTCCCACACACTACAGGTACACCTGAGCATTTTTCAGACCCTGTGCATGGAGGCTGCCCCCACCACTGGCATGAGGACAATGAACTGATGCACCTGAGTGCCAGGAGGTGACTGAGCAGCTGCAGCCCAGGAGCCCGACACCTGTGAATCCTACCACCAGGGGTAGCCCTAGCCCACTCCCCCTGCACTCAAACCAGTCTCCGTGGCCCCTAAATTGCTGGGAGCCCAGCCCCTGTCTCCTTTCTGCGTTGTCACATCCCTGCCACATCAGCAGTGTTTCAGTGTTTGTGGGTGGGCCTGGTCCCCTCTTGGCCATGAGCTCTTGATCCCTCTCCTCAGCTCAAGGAGGTATACAGCAGGTGCTCAATAATGAAAGCTTCACCAGGCTCCTGGGCTTCACAATTTGTACCAGATCACACAGTGTTTCGGAAAGCCTCTGAAAACAGCCACTATGATAGATTCATTTTGTAAGGAGGTGTGCCACGTGTCGCTTGGAGCAAGTTCTTCTGTGTGTTAACTGAGTGGTCACATTATTTGAGGATGTGCTGTATACCAGCAAGTGCTGTGCACTGTGAGGGGCCGTGCCTCTGCCCTCAGGGAGAAGATGCTGGCCACCGGAGGAGGATGTGAGGGAACCAGTTGGAGGGAGGGAAAAGGCACACAACAGGTGCTCAGCAGTGGCTTAGGAATGAGTGGATGGATGGATGAATGGATGACGAGATGAAGACACATGGATGGATGGAAGGGTGTGTGGATAGATGAATGCTTGGATGGATGGATGGATGGATGGATGGATGGGTGGGTGGGTGGAATGATGTGTGTATGTATGGGTGGGTAGATAATGTATGGATGGGTGGAGGGTAGATGATGTATGTACATGTGGATGGATAGATGGTGGACAGACGAATGTATGGATAAACAAATGGACAGATAGATGAATGGAGGGATGCATTAATAGGTAGATTGGTGGGTGGGTGGATGGACGAACGGTGAATGGATGGATGGGTGAGAGGATGGATGAATGGAAGGATCAATTGGTAGGTGGATGAATGATGGATGGATGATGGATGGATGAACAGGTGAATGGATGGATGATGGAAGGATGAACGGACGAACAGATGGATGGATGGTGGCTGAATGAATGGATGATAAAGGGACGGATGGATGAACAGGTGAATGGATGGATGGATGGAAGGATGAGCAGGCGAGTGGATGGATGATGGATGATGGATGGATAGAAGAATGAACAGGTAAATAGGTGATGGAAGGATGAACGGATGGGTGGATGGACAGGTGAATGGATGGATAGACGGGTGAATAGATGGATGATAAAAGGATGGATGAATGATGGATGGATGATGGATGGATGGAAGGATGGACAGGTAAATAGATGATGGAAGGGTGAATGGATGGGTGGATGGACAGAGAGTGAACAGCACAGGAGTCCTCCTGCATCCCTTGCCACTCACCTGGATGTACAGGTCCACCAGCTCGCTCTGCCGCAGGAGGTAATAGATCTTCCCTGCTTGCAGCCAGGCATGTGCCTCCTCTCTCCTCTGGAGGTCAATGAAAATCCCCAGACTTCGTTTGGTGTAGTCCAGAGAGGATTTGTAGGCCCTGGAATCACTGGAATCAGACACAGGTGTCAGAACAAGGACTCTCATCCTCCTGGAACCAGTCTGCCTCCTCCCGTGGGTCTGGTGACAGATGAATCTGGCATGTGGGGACTGGGAACGGCCCTCTTGTGTGTGCAGTGTTCTGCCCTTCCCAGGCTGCTGGGATGGCCAGAGTGAACACACACGGCATGGAAAAGATGAAGGACATCCTTCTGAGGGAATCGAGCATCATGCTGCCCTGTGGCAGGAGGAGTGTGCTAGTCCATCTCCCCTGCCTCCCAGTCATGGCCTGTGTCTCCTCCAGACGCACCAGGAGCCGTTAGTGTTCAGAGGCTATCTAGGCCGATGGTTCTCAAGGTGTGCAGGCATCACAGTCACCCGGAGGCCTGTCCTTATAGCTTGCTGGCCCTGCCCCCAGAGCTTCCAACTCCACAGGCCTGGGGCAGGCCCTAGAACTCCCACTTGCCACAAGCTCCTAGGTGACATGGATGCTGCTCTACTGGTCCAGGGACTACACTTTGAGAAGCATGGCTCTAGCACACTAGCCCATTTTCCTTCTGTGAACTTGAGGCCAAGACTACAGTCAGTCTCCCAGGTCCCTATGGAATCTGGCTCCTTCTCTGCTCTCTCAGTAAGTCCAACACTCAAGGGGCTGGGACTGCAGCAATGTCACTGGGCCCTATGGGTGGGGTGGTCAGGGCCATGGTTACCCCACCAGGTCAGGATGCTTGGGGGAAGCTGACTAGGCCAAATATGGGATGTGAGACCTTGAAACCCTGCCCCAGGGAAGCAGGTGACACAACTGGATCTGTCTTCTGTGGGAGAGAAGCCACAGGTGGCTGCTGTGGTCACATTTAAGGGGACAGACGAAGGCCAGGAGTGAAGATTCGGGGCAGGCACAGGTAAGATGACAAAAGCCACCATAGTAGGAAGAACAGCCCAGAGTGCACCTACTGCCTCTGCTGGGGTTGAGGTGACCTTTGCCCCAACAAGGGAGGCTCAAGCTGGGACTCATGGGCCAGCAGCAGCCCTGGGATGACCCCAGGCCGGCCAGCTCAAAGCATCTGATGCCAAAGCACCAAATGATCAAAAGGAGAGGGGCTGCTGGGCCCTGGGCCAGCTTCCCTGTGCCCTTCTCCCTGCCCGCCCCCACCTCCACCACTGCAAAACCAGCCCTTACCGCTCCGTGCCCAGGGACAGGTACAGCTGACTGATGGTCTCCAGGAGCTGCCCCTCCAGCACCTTGTCGGCCACCTTGCGGGCCAGGGAGAGCTGGAGATCGTGGTAGATGACATACTGGGCCTCGCTGGGCATGACGGCGCTGTAGAAGTAGCACAGCCACTGGACGGCCCGCAGCTGGTCTGGGCAGAAGACAAAATGGAAGACGTTAGTCTCCCAGCATCGAAGCGAGGCTGGCTGGGCTCGGAGGCCCCTGCTTGCCTCCTTCACACCTCTGTGAGCCTGGGCCCCATAGGCGGGGCGCCTGAGCGCAGACAGGCCATGCACCTGTGCCAGGGCAGACGCCAAGCACACTGTGACATGGGCACATCTTGGTGTAGATGCTCATGGTACAGGCCGGCCTTCTTTACAACTCCCAGGGCCGAGGTTGTGGATGGACACAGAGTGAACAGCAGGGGCTTGGCACCTGCACCAGGCCATCTATTTCTGCTTCACAAAGACCCTCTGGCCAGGATCAGGGCTGCCTTCAGCCTGAGCTGATGAGGCCAGGGGCACAAGTGGCCCCTGTCACAGATGGAACCCTGAGAGAGCAAAGCCAAGCATCACGTCTGCCACACATGGCATCATGTTGGGGGAATGGGATTCAAAGCTGGCCCCTGGCGTTCCCACACATGCTTCTCTCATGCAACCAGGCTCCCTAGCCACAGGCTCACTGGCCTCTCCCAAAGCCTGATTTTCTAGTGTCAGAAACATTCCGGAGATTAACATAGGAAACCAGGTACGCCGAATGGACATCTGTCACACACGCCACCCAGCAACAGCCGAATACACAGTCCTCTCGAGCACCCATGGGACATTCCCCATGACAGACCATGTGCCAGGCCACAAAACGAGCCTCAGTGAATGGAGAAGGACTGAGACCAAAGCAGAGGTGTTCTTCAGCTGTACTGGCACAAAACTGGAAATCGACAGTGAAGGAAATGTGGGAAATTCAAAAAATATGTGAAAACTACACACTCCTAAACAACCAGTGAGTCAAAGAGACCAGCAGGGAAACCAAAAACTAATTTGAGAAGAATGCAAACAAACGCACAGCCCCGGCCAGTGCGGTGGCTCACGCCTCTCATCCCAGCACTGTGGGAGGCCGAGGCAGGAGCATCGCTTGAGTCCCGGAGTTTGAGATCAGCCTGGGAAACATGGTGAAATCCCGTCTCTATATTTTAAAAAAATACAAAAATTAGCCGGGTGGAGTGGTGCACATCTGTAATTCCAGCTACTCGGGAGGCTGAGGCATGAGAATGGCTCTAACCTGAGTAGAAGTTGCAGTGAGCCAAGATTGCACCACTGCACCCCAGCCTGGGCAATAGAGCAAAACTCTGTCTTTAAAAATAAAAACAGCACAACGTATCAAAAATTCCAAGATGCAGCTAAGGCAGTGCTGAAAGGGAAATTTATAACTGTAAATGTCTACATTCAAAGAAGAAAAATCTCAAATCAAAAACCTAACCTTCCACCTTGAGAAACTAGAAAAAGAACTAAACCCAAAGTGAATAAAAGGAAGAAAATAATAAACGTGAGAGTGGAAATGGAAAGTAAAAATACAGAGAATGGAAAAACAAAAGAGATAACAGAACCGAAGGTGGGTTTTTTGAAAATAACACAATTCACAAATCGTTCACTAGACTGACCGAGGAAAGAAAGACGGGACACAAATGACTAAAATCAGAGACTGAGCACCATGGCTGACGCCTGTCATCCCAGCACTTTGTGAGGCTGAGGTGGAAGGATCGTGAGGCCAGCATTCAAGACCAGCCCGGGGGAACATGATGAGACCCCATCTCTAATAAAAATGAAGAAATAAAAAATTACAAACCCAAGTTTCTAAAATCAGAAATGAAAGAGGAAACATTATTGCCGACCTGACAGAAATAAAAGGATTCCACGAAAACACTACGAACAATTGTACACCAACAAACCAGACCATCTAGACACAACAGCCAAATTCTTAGAAGGACACAAACTACCGAAAGTGACTCAAAAATGACCCCAAGGAAGCATGTGGGGTATCAGCCCCGCCCTTGGTCTCCTCGATCGTTCAGCGCAGGGTGGGGAGACAGGGAAGCATGATCCCCGTTCCCTGGCCTGCATTTCCAAGTCTGAATCCCCCAGCACCCCGGGGAGGGCCTCGTAGGAGGAGGTACCACAGGCTATTGTGCCAAGAGCCACTGGAGGCTGCAGTGGGGGCTGGGGCACTGGGTTCCTGGAGGGTCTCCTTCCAGTAAGAGAATGTCCCTGGGGAAGAAGCCTGGGTCTGAACCCCCCAACCTTCCTTGGGCAGATGTGTGGGACCGGGGCCCCTTCACACGGTCCTTTCCAAAATCTTATCCCTCCTAGGGCCAGGAGTGGGTGCCAGGCCTGTGCTGGAAATGGGCAGCTTTGGTCACAGCCCCTGGGGCTCTGGTCCAGGTCACAGGAGGCACCTCTGAGTGGTCTCACTATGCCATGACAAAGCGCTGCAAGACAGAGGGTCCCACAACAGTATCCCTTGTCTCAGCCATTTCCCTGGACTCAACTTCCTCATCTATTCTCTGTGGCCTAGATTTCGGACAGCCCTGCCCACCTACTGTCCGTTCACTGCTCAGTCTGCAGTGACTGTTCGATAGCACTCCATGGCTCCCCAGTGCTCTTGCGGAAAAGGCCAAGCCACAGCCTGAGGCCCCAGGCCCTGCTTAGCTCTCCAGAAGAGCTTCTCACCATCCAGCACCCAACCCACTCCTTCCCAACTCTGCACCTCCCTGCATAAGCCCTGTTCACTCATCCCCGCTCACACCCCACTCAACCCCGCTACCACTCCCGCTCACTCACCCCCATTCACACCCCGCTCACTCTCCCGCTCACTCACCCCATCACACCCCACTCATCCCCGCTCCCACCCCACTCATCCCCGCTACCACTCCCGCTCACTCACCCCCACTCACACCCCACTCAACCCGCTCACTCACCCCATCACACCCCACTCATCCCCGCTCACACCCCCCCACTCATCCCCACTCACTCCATCACACCTCCACTCACTCACCACCACTCACCCCCACTCTCTCACCCCTAGGCCTTCACACAGGCTACACCACCAGCCTCTCCTCCACCAACTATTACTTGACTAAATGCTCTCAACCCTCTGGTTCTAGACTAAAGAGGCTTCCCTAACCCAGGGCCAAGTGCTGCCCCGCCATCACGCCATTCACCCTTTTGTGGCTTCTGTGGCCTGAAGCTCACATTCCCACGCTCAGTCTCTGCCACCCGAGGACCCCACAAGCCCCATTTGTGGGTGGGGCCTGGCACACTGCACAACGAGCTGCTTTTGCATGAACTGCTCTGCGGCTTTGGGCAATCACCCGCCCCCGTGTCCTCTGTGAAGTGGGATGACAGGTGCGCAGGCTGCCAACATACCAAGCAGATAACACGGGCACAAGAACTGGTGTTCAGGGCCTGGCTCATGGTGGGGCCCGAAGTCCCAGCGCAGCCGAGCCTGCCTTGATCCCAGGGTTATGTCTAGGAATTCCCAGCATGCAGGACTTTCAGTGCCCAAGGCAGGATGGTCCCTGGGCAAACCAGGAAGAGCTGGCTGCCTCAGTAGGCCACAGAGGGCCTGGCCCTGCATGGGAACCGCCTGTCTCCAGGGCGCTTGCCAACATCTGCTGCTGGACATGGCTCAGCACTTTCGATGGTGCAAAAACCACCACTTGTTTCTGAATCATAAACCCCAGGTGAGCCCTGACCCGAGTGGCCCCAGAAGGCTCACAGGAGGAACTAGGGCACTCACTCTCCACATGGCCTATTTCTACGGTGACCAGAAGGGCCCACTCATAGTAGCCCTTGCCCTGCTGGGCTGGGCCCTGGCGGGTGCAGAGGTGGCCCAGCTGCAGGAGTACGTGGGTGAAGTCTCGGCCACACTCCCTGCAGGGCAGCCTCGAGAACAGCTGCATGGCCCCCAGGAGGTAGTGCTGGGCCAGCCTGCTGGCACTTGCATGCAGGCACAGGGTCCCGAAATTGGCCAGCACCACTGCCTGGTTCCTCCAATGGCCCAGGTCCCAAGCCGCTCATAAGGCGCAGTAGTAGCCCTCAGCTGCCTGCCTCGTCCGGCCTGTCCTCTTCACAGCCACGGCCAGCATGTTGGCCATTACACCCTCTGGTCCTCTCTGGCCACCACTGCATCCTGGACAGACTGCAGGATGTTCAGGGTCACCAGGCTCTGTCCATGAAGCACGTGAAGCCAGGCCAGGGCCACCAGGCAGTCCACGATGGCACGGACTCTGGTCATGAAGAGGCCAGCTTTCTTGGCCGCCCCTCGGGCATGTGCCAGGCACTCAGTCAGCTCCTCCTCGTCGCTAAAGCTGCAGAACATGCTGCTCAGCCATGGCAGTGCCACGTCGTACAGGCCACAGAAGCTGGCCTTGTACCCGGGGGCGTTCAGGAACAGCAGCAGTGAGCTCAGGGCCTCTGGGTCCTCCCAGTCGTCCTCAGCTTCCAAGAAGAAGGAGGGGTCCTCGGGGTCCTGCAAGCTCACGTTGCTGGATGCCGCACAGAGACCCCAGGACGCTGGCTCCAGGGGGCAGCCTGGGCAGGTCTTGCATTGTTCCAGAACATTCTTCACCTTCGACAGGGTCTCCTGTGGATCCAGGCCCAGACAAGATGGAGGTATTTCTGCAAGTCACAAAAACACCTAGACATATTAGAGTCCGGCAGTGAGTCCTTGGTCCACTGGGGGCAGGGTCCCCCCATCCCTGCCCTCTGTGTCCCCGGCGCAGCTTGCCATGAGCCCTTTAGAATTATGTGCAACGCAAACTCGGGGCCTGGAGCACGTACGAACTCCGGCACTACGGGGACAGAGAGAACACGCAGGCCCGTGGCCCGACTCTCCTACAAAATCACCCTCCTGTCCTGTTTTGTCGCCCACCTGACAGCAAGGTTTTAGGAGACTGTGTCAGAACAGTGACCCCTCAGAGATGCCTTTCCCTTTAGAAAGAATCAAAGCCTTCTAACTGGACCCATGAATATGCAGCACCACAACTACAAATGTAACTTCTGTCAGCATATTGGGCCCCCCGGTGGGGTACAGGAATCCATGAAATCCTCAACAGCCAATCAGAGCTATGGATCAGCTCAAAAGCTGCTATGCAAAATTGGTAAAGCCACCGACGGCACAGGACAGGGGTGTTGTACCCATGTGCCCAGCTCCGTGCAGGGAAACGGACCATCCCTGCAGGAAGGATGGGAAAGCTTCCAGGCCCCTGTGGCCACCTTCACCGTGGATGGTCTGAAAACCTGAAGCCCACGGTTCCTAAAGGGTTAACAAAGGCCAGACTGCTCCAGCAGCCCACTGGTGTCTGCTGGCTTTGGTGGATTCCTAGCCAAAGCCCCCTCCCAGAGGTGAGCAAACAAGCGCATTTCCTGTTGGAAAACCTGGGATGAAAGGAGGCATTACTGGGAAGGGAAAAACCTAGATTTAAACCGACCCTCTGTTTCAAGCTCACATGCAAAAAATATGTTCAATACAAACTGCCTCCTTATTCATCTGTAAAGCCTTAGAATTAAATAAATAAATAAATATGATTTAGAGGCAAATGTCTGACTTGACTACACTAGATTAGCTAAGAAATCGCCCCCACCCAGCAGAGGCACACAGCCCCTCCCAGCCACTACCCTGGCCTCCGGGGCAGCTGGAGAGCCACGTGCCTTTGCTTCAGTGACTTTGGCAGAGGGTGGAACCACCCCCTCCCTGAGGCAAACCTACAACAGCCTTCCCTTCCCCCCT
This sequence comes from Chlorocebus sabaeus, assembly GCF_047675955.1. NCBI lineage: Eukaryota > Metazoa > Chordata > Mammalia > Primates > Cercopithecidae > Chlorocebus > Chlorocebus sabaeus. Next base: position 13,718 of record NW_027327851.1, read on the forward strand.
GGCTCCCCTCAGGAAGGAGAAGACCCTTCAGGGACCTCAGTTGAGGCCCCTGCAACCTAAGGCTCTGAATTCTGCTACCCGCTGAGGGCAGTGTGGCCTCCCATCTCTGAGGCAGAGCACAGGGTGAACTGCAGCTTCTCCAGGTCATGAAAAAGGAACCCACAGCTACATGTGGGTCCCAGCAGTGGAAAGGATGCCCCATCTCGGTTGGGGACCAGGCGGGGGTCAGCATGTTCATTGGAAGAAATGTGGGACCTCAGGGCCTCCAGTGTCAGAGTAGACGGGAGGTTCAGGCCCACCTCAGGCGATGTCTCTCAAGTCCCCGGCCCACACCACAGAGGGGTGACAGCCGCATCCAATGCCCACCGTACTCACCTCTGTCCCCTCCCCTGCCATTACTCCAAAGCCCAGCTCATAACCAGAGAAGCCTGAGCCACGGACAAAACCTACCTTGTTCCTGCGGCTGCTCGGTCTCAGCTTCCTCTACTGAGTCTGGCAAGGGAGAACAGAGAAGCAATGAACACCCCCAGCCAGCACCTCTGGTCCCATGTCAGGTTGAGCTGGTGTCGGTGTTGCAGGATGAGAGCATTGCAGGGTGCAAGGGTTGAAAGTCATATCGTCCTCTTCCCTCCTGGATCATGGGAACAACATCACTGTGTGGTGTACACTTTCTGCGATATTGGGAGTAACATTGTCTTCTGTGCCTTGGAATATTAAGGACAATATCACGGGGGGACGTGTACATCTTCTGCAATATTGGGAATAATATTATCCTCTCTCTCCCTGCATACTAAGAAAGATATCACAGAGTACGTGTTCACCTCCTGTGATATGGGGATTGATACCATCTTCTCCCCTTCCAGATATCAGGAAGAGTATCACACGGGGGTGTACGGTGTCTGAGATACTAGGAGTAATATCAACCTCTCAGCCTTGGAATATTAAGAAGAATATCACAGGGTGGATGTACACCCCCTGCCATATTGGGAGTAACATCAGCCTCTCCTCTCCATGGATATTAGGAACAATATCCCAGGCTGGGTGTACGCCTCCTGCTCTATGGGGAATCATATCTTCCTCTCCCAGGATATTAATAACAATATCACAGGGTGGGTGAACACAGCCTGCGATACTGGAATTATTATCATCCTCTCCCCCTCCAGATACTAGGAACCATATCACAGAAGAGCTGTACCCTCCCTGGGATATTGGGAGTAATATCATACGCTTCTTCCATGAATATCAGGAGCAATATCACCGGGTGGCTGTTCATTCATTGTTATGTTGGGAGTCATGTCATATTCTACCCCTCTCAATATTAGGATCAGTGTCACAGGGTGAGTGTATACCTACTGTGGTATTAAAACTAAAATCATGCTCTCTGTCCCTAGATATTAGGAACAACATCACAGGTAGGTGTTCACCCCCTGCAGTATTAGAAGCAATAATATGATTAATTAGCAAACATCAATCATCGATTTTAATAATTATCAGGCTAGTCTCGAACTCTTGACCTCAGGTGATCTGCCCGCCTCAGCCTCCCAAAGTGCTGGAATTACAGGCGTGAGCCACGGCACCCAGCCAACACTACTTGACATCCCTTTTTTGACCTCAAATTTAGCATGCGGAAAACACACTTTTGATTCCCCCTACTATAACCCACTCCTCCCATAGTCTTCCCGATCCCAATAACAGCATCTCTAGTCTTCCAGTTACTCAGGCCAAAATCCTTGACATCATCCTTAAAACTTCTTTTTCTCTCTCTTGTCATCCAACCCATTTAAACTCTCCTTTCAAAATATGTGCCAGACCTAACCACTTCTCACCTTCCTCATCATTTCTAACCAGGTCCAGCCCTCATCATAGCGCTCTGGGTTACGGCAAAAGCCTCCCAATCGCCAGGCACAGTGGCTCACGCCTGTAATCCCAGCACTTTGGTAGGCCAAGGCAGGTGAATCATCAGAGGTCAGGAGTTCAAGACCAGCCTGGCCAACATGGTGAAACCCCTCTACTAAAAATATAAAAAATTAGCCGAGCATGGTGGTGGGCGCCTGTAATCCCAGCTATCCGGGAGACTGAAGCAGGAGAATCACTTGAACTCAGAAGGCAGAGGTTAGAGTGAGCCGAGATTGTGCCATTGCACTCCAGCCTGGGTGACAAGAGCGAAACTCCATCTTAGAAGGTTTAAAAAAAAAAAAAAAAAAAAAGCCTCCCAACCCACCTGTCTCCTTCCACCTTTCACCCTGCCCTGCATTCTACCTTCCTCTCTCAAACATTTCAGAAAAAATAAAATTATATCCACAGAGAGGGAAAGTACAAATGGGGTGAAATGTTTGGGGAATCTGAGGGAAGAGTATATGGGAATTGTCTGTACTATTTTTGCAACTTTTCCATAAGTCTGAATTATTTCGAATTCAAGAGTTAAACAAAGAAAAAAAAAAAAACACTATCTCCCTTTGTGAATCCATCCTGTCTTTCCCCTGGCAACTTAAGGACACTCTCAACTAACACATCTATTTTTTCATGAACACTAAAAGAACCCTTGCCGAGTTTTGACTTTCTGTGCTTGGCAGTAGAAGTGTGTGTGTGTATGTGTGTGGTGTGTATGTATATATAGAGAGGGAGAAATATATATATGAGTATATATATAAATATATACTATATTTACAATGGTAATGTATATATATATAAATATATGTGTGTGTGTAGATATATATAATACGTACCCCATAGCCTGTCCTTAACCAGTTCTAAACTTAGTCCGAAAAACACACACCTAAGCACAGAATTTCAAAATAATACGATGAATATTTTGATAGAGGGATGTGTTGCTATGGAACACGCTGCTAAGACACAAAACCTCCTAGATGGGACAATGAATGAACGAAGTTTGCACCTATAGGCACCCCCTCTGATATCCCCTCAAACGTTTATAGTTATATGCATTTGCTTCCGCCAGGACCCCTATTTCATAAGGGTTAGTTCTAGAGTCTAGCAAGTTCCTACTACAGCTGGCACACATATGCCATTCAAAAAACAGTGGTGGAGTGAATGACGAGTTAAGAACCGTTTGTCAGCCAGTGCTCAGTAATACAACATGCACTGGTATGCAAATGATATTTTTGTTGAAAGCAACAGCAGGATCACAAATTATCTTTCCAGAGAAAGCAAACCTCAAAAGCTTCTTTACCCTACTAAAGCACATTATAAGAATCTCCCCTTATATAAAAGAAAACCTCCTCATTCGTTATCCATGGCATGTAAACCTAATAAGCCTCCGTCTCTGATGACATCTCTTCCATCCCCAGGGCTAGATAAAGGAGGTTCCAGAAACCATGGTAGTTGTGAAGGTGGCTCCCAGCTCTGACAGTCTTGAACCCTGCATGCGTGGAGGACACACAGCAAAAGAACAGCAGAGGGAAGCATCATCAGACTTCGAATATGTTTGAACCAGAGATAGCAAATAGGCTGCAGCCAACTGAAAACACCAGAGATTCATGGTGTTCACCTGAGGGGTTGTGCTCTTAAAAAACAAAAATAAAAAATAAAAATTAAAAAATTAAGAAAGGAAGGGGTCAAGAATCCATCAGGTCTGACTGAGACGTGTATCAGTGACTAACACCCCGTATGGCAAAAGTACTCCGGTGCGCTTTGGGTACTCACAGCTTCAGCAGTATTCAAAGGCGTGTGCTCCCCTAAGACTAAGCCACGGGAATACCCCCAGCAACACTGTGAGGAGAAACGTCTCCCATGATTTGGCTAGAAATACAGTTGTCTTTAACAAATTCACACTGAATAAATCCTGACTTATTAGAGCCTGTGAGAATGACATTCTCAATGATAACGGTTATCACTACAATCTCCAAACATCTGCGATCCTGCAGGGAGGAGCTGTGACAGTGCAGGCCACAGGCCACATGTCCAGAATGTTTCCCAGATTGCCTGTTACAGAATAAAAGAAATGAATCCCCCCCCCCAAGAATGTCTTCACTCACATTTAGCCAGTTGTTCCTTTGTGTGCATCTCTGTGCTAATATGGCCATTCTTCCCCACAGCCTGAAGTCACATGCTAAAATAAAAGAGACTCACATGAAGTCAGAACCATGCAGATGCAAGGAAACCACCACAAAGGAAATGGGCTGGAGAGTGTGGCCAGGAGGATGGTACTTCCCAGGAAGCAATTACTTCATCTCTGCCCATGAAGCAGGCAGCTGTTATTGTCCCCCAGGCCCACGCCAGCCACTCAGAGTAGGTTCTAACCAAACTACCTCCAACAAGCAATATAAATACACCACACAATTGGCTTCTGAAAGGACACCTTGCAACCAACAAGAAACTTAGCACAACTTTGACAAACTGTACAACTAAAAACCTTGGAAAGGGATAAACACTGCTACATTTTGACTCAAATACTGCTACGTGGTAGCACCACAATAATTCACTGAAACAAAAGAATGAATGAGGAATACGTTTATATAGGAATCAGAGGAAGCATGACTAATCATTTAAAGAAATAGGCAAATTCACTTCTCTTGGTCCTGTTTCTAGGTTCATCAAAAACCAGCTTTGGATTAGGGAATCTATTGCTTCCCAAAGCCTTCCTTCTGTGATTCCAGCCCAGATTTTAGGACTGCTCTCCCACTTGGTATATGAAAGCACTTTCTATGTATAAAAGCAAGAGTGCATTTCTGTGTTGAATGCGGTTTGGGACCTACTCTATGAGGCAGAATATCGTCATGTAACTTTAAACGTGACGACAAGGCTCACTCTAGATAAGGATAACACATAAGATGTGGCCATACACCTGTGCATGCCTGACAGGGAGATGGGGAAGTCTCATTTAATGAAGCCAGGGTGCCTGTTGCACCTGAACATCCTCAGTCCACGTCAAGTTCACAACGTCCTTCTGACATCAAACCACAGGTATCACATACTTTTCCATACTTTCCACCCAAGATTAAAATATGCAGAGCACCGTGATAAAGACACCTCCATTCCCAGCATGTTGGCTTTCATTCTGTAGAATTACATACTTTCGGTGCAAAATGGTGACCAGGTTCCAGCGGCAAGCAAGACTGGGCTCAGTGGGGACAGCAGGCCCTGCAGGAGCCACCACTCCTGTCGCCACAGTCTGATGCAGCTGCAGAGAGGCTGTGGCTGAGGCCATTCACTTTGTGAGAGAACCGCACAGGAGGGAAAAGGTAGGGAAGAGGGCAATGTCATGCTTCTGAGCCCAAGCCAAGGAATCGCATCCCCTGTGACTTGCACTTATATGCCCAGATGACCTGAAGTAACTGAAGAATCACAAAAGAAGTGCAAATGCCCTGTCCCACCTTAACTGATGACATTCTACCACAAAAGAAGTGAAAATGACCGGTCCTTGCCTTAAGCGATTATATTATCTTGTGAAATTCCTTTTCCTGGCTCAAAAACCTCCCACACTGAGCACCTTGTGACCCCCACTCCTGTCCACCAGAGAACAACCTCCCTTTGACTGTAATTTTCCTTTACCTACCCAAATCCTATAAAACGCCCCCACCCTTATCTCCCTTCGCTGACTTTCTTTTTCAGACTCAGCCCGCCTGCACCCAGGTGATTAAAAAGCTTTATTGCTCAAACAAAGCCTGTTTGGTGGTCTCTTCACAGGGACGCGCATGACAGGCAGGTGCAGAGCCAGGGAAGGACCTGTGATGAGAACAGAAAGGAATGCGTCTCCCTGTACACTCACTCGGATTTTATGACAATGTGCGCAGGGGGCTGAACTGGATGCCTGAGAACATTCCTCCAAGTTCTTTTGCTGATTTTCTCAATATTGGTGTAAAATCTGAACTCAGACAAAATTTTTTTAAATCGCTTCAATCAACATCTTTGTCTAGTGCTCAGCATCATATCTACATGATCATCTAGAAAACCAACTTCTCTTCTAAGGCTCACATCTTCCTATTAAGTCCCAGGGATTTTACAAGGGAATGCACCTCTGATTCGCACCAAGAACACAGACAACTACTGTTAAAGAAATGATTAAATTGCTTACATAATTTTTTAAACACCCAGATTTGAAATACAACAGAGACAACTTTTTGATAGCTCTGCTTTCCAACTGCGAACTGCGAGTGGAGAAAATAACCTACCATGATTTCTAACCAGTCAATAACCTGTCTTCCCTGGCTGCAGTAGGAGCAATCTTTCTGAGCTCAGGATGAAAAAGAACCCAGCTGGTTAGAGGACAGACAATCATCAGTTCTCAGTGGAATTCCCGGGTCCCAAATCCCCATGTGACACGTGGAAGTAAACAGCTATCATTGACCAAGCATCTGAATGCTTATCTCACCTCGCCATCTGATTCTCCTGCCATGCAAATTTAAAATTAATAAGCCTGCTATTAGAGAATAGAGTTGGTGCTACATCTGTCTTCCTAAAATTATGGATAATTACCAGCCCACAATGGCTTCTAATCAGATTTGAGTAGTCCCTTAGACAGGAAGCTAAAGTGCCTCAGCCCTAAACTGAGAAGAAAGCAGAAACTGGAATGCTCTAGGTTTGATTTTTTCCCCCTTGTTCTAAAGTTGCTGTTCCCGAATCTCCTTCTACTGTCTTGTTTATAAAATGTATGAGAAACAGGGAAATTCAAAGACATGATAGAAATGGCCACGTTTTCTAGGTACAAACTTTGTGAACATTATTTTCAGCTGCTGGGCTTTTTCTCCACAAATTGTGAGCCTGGAGTACATTTTCTCCCTCATGGTTACACATTCAGAGTCAGGGAAAGTGGCTTTAGGAGTAAAGAGGGGAGTGCAGTGAGAAGTGACCGGACACTGAGAAGGACAGACAGGGACTCTACCTTGGTGGCCTACAGCATTCCTGAGCCTCCGACTTTACTTTTCTATCTGTACAGGGGATCTAAAGGCCCGTGATTCTAGGCCATGACAGCTCTTCATACACACATACGCAAACATCACAGGCCTGTGTGAAAACTGTGACACTTGGCTGATTTCCTGAAGAAATTATCTTGTATCATTTCTACTCAAGTACTCCACCTCCTTCCAGACAATTATCTGAGGATGATGGGCTATCCCACAGCCATGTGTGTAACCTCTCCTGCTTACGATCCCTGTTCATATAGCATTTTCCAAAAGCATTTGGTGTGAACTGACAGAAGAAAGAAGAATAAGGTTCCTTCAGCCCATTCATTCATTCATTCATTCATTCAACAAATATTGACTATCTATGTGCCAGGCACTGGTGATATAACAGCGAACATATATTTTTGTAGGTAGCGACAGACAACCAAAAAGTATGTTAAAGAGTGATCAATACTGTAGAGGAAAATACACCAGGAAACAGGAAAGAAGAATACCCCTAGCCACCCTACACTGGGGTGACGCTAGTGTTACAAAATGGAAACAGCGGCCGGGGGCGGTGGCTCACACCTGTACTCTCAGCTCTTTGGGAGACTGAGGCAGGCAGATCACCTGAGTTAAGGAGTTCAAGATCAGCCTGACCAACATGACGAAACCTTGTCTCCATTAAAAACATAAAAATTAGCTGGACGTGGTGGCACACACCTGTAATCTCAGTTATTCAGGAAGCTGAGGCACAAGAATCACTTGAACCTGGGAGGCAGAGGTTGGCGTGAGCCGAGATCGTGCCACTGCACTCCAGCCTGGGTGACAGAGCAAGACTCTGTCTCAAAAAATGTAAAAAAAAAAAAAAAAAAATGTAAACAGAGAATAAGATACCAAAAGAAAGAACATGAACGATTAATTGTAACAAAAGCCTTTGTAAGCTGATACTTTCCTTCCTGGATCCTTGTCCCTTACAAATGGAAAAAAAGGGCGGAGAGGGGGTAGCATCCAAATGATGTTGTAAGATGGCTTCGCGTTTCAGATGTCTGACAGCCATACTCATGTACTTCAAGGAAAAAGCTCTAGCTCTATAAGCAATCTGGGCAATGGTTTAATGATCCTGTAAGATCAGTACCATATTCTCTCATTTTTCATAGATGAGGAAACTGAGGCATAGAAAGGCTAAGTAAATTGTCCATGGTCACAGGTGATTTAGAAACTTTTCTTCAAACTTTCAAAAGTTAACTACTGCCACTATTACACATGGGTTTTTGTTTGTTTGTTTTTGGTTTTTTTGGGAAAAGGTCTTGCTCTGACCAGGCTGGAGTGCAGTGACGTGATGATGGTTCACTGCAGCCTCGACTTCCCGGGCTCAAGTGATTCTCGCACCTCAGCCTCTCCAGTAGCTGGGATTACAGGCATGAGCCACCACACCTGGCTAATTTTTTAATTTTTATTTTTTCTAGGGATGGACTTTCACCATGTTGCCCAGACTGGTTCCAAACTCTGGGCTCAAGAGATCCTCCCAGGTTGGCCTCCCAAAGTGCTGGGATTGCAGGTGTAAGCCACTGTGCACAGCCCTACTCATGTGACTTATACAAAGTCAGAGCAGTGAGCAGGAAGAGAACAGAGACTTCAGCGAGTCTCCTGGCTGTGGCAACGCCATATCCCTCCTCCATACCGTAATGTGTCTACACCCACCAAGCTCCTAGACGTTGAAGGCAGGTCAGCTCAGAGACGAAACAGCAGTCAAGAAAGAGAAGATGCAGACACGCGTCTTGATTTCAGCTCGAGCGTGCCTCTCTGCCCTGCAGCTGCACAGGCAGAAACCAGGGGCCGTGAGTCTGAGGCAGTGTGTTCGGTTCGTGGCAGGTAATCTTTTGGGAGACCATCCCATACAATTAGTGTTACACTTCTCAAAAAGGAAGTGTGAGTTTTATAGAAAAATTGATTCCATTTGGGAGAAAGGCCTAATAAAACCACAAAAGGATAACACATTCATACAACAACAAATTGAATTCATCTGTCACAAACTGAAATCCCAAAGCCATCTGGGCACACAGCTGCTTTTCTGAGCTGAAATTCAACTCCAGTTGAGAAACAGGTCAACTTTTCTAAAAAGATTTCTTTTTCACATGCCTTCAATAAAAATTCCTTTCCCTCACTTGTCATTTTCCAGATTTAATGGCTCTGTTGGCCTTTCTCTCATTTAGGCTGTGAACACTGACTACATGTCTAATACCGCCAGGACTCCAAGGGAGGCACCCTAGGGAACAGAGATGACCGCAGCACAGCGACAACCTCAAGGAGCACACACGGGGAAGGCAAGATGATACATTCGAAGATTTCACACAGAAAAGAACTTGGCATCCATACCCCGTCCCATTTCTAGAAAACAACGATGCTGACTTAGGAACATTTACCGAACAGCCTGCAGTGTGGAGGCAGGCACGAGGGGGTTCCATGCGGGGAAGAGCACCTTCAGAAGGGGGCATGCAAGCAACGTGGAGGCAGGAGACGCCCCCACACACAAGGGCCAGCCTGGGGGCCTGCAGAAATGCCCATGCATCTGGGAAGAGGGAGAGAGGAAAAGATACTTAAATGCTCCAAAATGAATAGAAGCCTCCCAAGAACCTCCCCCGAAATGGGGCAGGGATTTACAAAAGACCAAACCGAGCATGCGCAGTTACCTGAACATAGCGCCACCAGAGCGAGCTATCAAGGAAGAAACAGGGTCACTAGAAACCTGAGCCTCTACTCGCAGCTCTGCGACTCATTCACCCTATGACCTTGGTGAAGGCTCTTAGCTTCTGTGAGCCACAAGAGAATCATGGGAAAACAGAAGGTATGAAAGTGCTCTACCTTTTTCACAGAACTGCTAAGGGAATAAAATCAGATAACGGATTTTAAAATTCTCTGTGAATTACAAAGCAAAATGCAAACTTATGAAATCATTCTTAGCGTTAATAGCAGCACTGTAAAATTAAGAGCAGAGTTAAGACCACAGCATTTTCCATCCCCCGACTCCCGAGACAAATAGTGAGTCCAGCTGACGTATTTGGGCAACCCCAGTATCTAGGCTTTGAGAGTCTCAAACAGCTCATGAACTCTGACAGTATCACTCCAGCCCAGTGCTCATGAAGTTCTCCAAGACAGCCAACTGACCTAAAATACTACAGCTTTTTCAGCTGGACTTGAAGCCCTCCAAGCTCACAGCACAGCTAAACAATGAAGAAGAGGTTTTCTGCCACTAGACTCAAAAGCTGGCTTTCGTAGATTCCCATAGAAAGAACATTCAAGGCCAGGCATGGCGGCGCATGCCTGTAATCACAGCAATTTGGGAAACCGAGGCAGGAAGATCACCTGAGGTCAGAAGTTCAAGAACAGCCTGGCCAATATGGCAAAGCCCCATCTGTACTAAAAATACAAAAATTAGCCGGGCATGCTGGCAGGCACCTGTAATTCCAGCTACTCAGGAGGCTGAGGCAGGAAAATCCCTTGAACTCAGGAGGTCGAGGTTGCAGTGAGCTGAGATCACGCCACTGCACTCCAGCCTGGGCGACAAGAGCGAAAGTCCATCTCAAAGAAAAAAAAAAAAAAAAGAAAGAGCATTCTTTTTTGCTGATGTTAAATTTCCTGTGCTTAACACAGAGAAATCATACAACACTGAAATCCCAAAAAACATATCATAAAAAGCATTTAGTGACTGAAAAGACATTCAATATAACCTGTAACAGTGAGTTCTCCTCCTCTTTCCAGCCAGCTCCACTAACGCTGTGACCCTTAACAATGCTTTCACTAACACAGAGGAAAATTAATAGGACTGCGTACCCCTCTCAGCTGACAGTTAAACCACTGTTTCTCCCTGGGCTCACTAAAGATGACCTTTACTCAAAACCAGGCTGCAACGACCCTGTAGATGTTGACTAACAATTTCAAAATTCCCATATTCTTTGTCCACTCCTAAGGAAGATGAACTGAAGCCAGGTGTCTCCAAGTCAGAACTAACAGAGGCCTTAAACATCAGATGGCCCATTCCCTTCTTTGACAACCGGGGGATCTAAAGCAGAGCTTATGGAAGAAAACAGCCTGTTTAGTAACAAAGCGAAAACCAAACCCTAGTCACCCAACCTCTGGTCCAGAACTCCTGCGACATTCCAGCACCCATACAGGATGAGTCTCCCTAACCAGAAACTCTGAAATCCACAACTTTTGAGTGCTGACGTGACGCTTAACGAAATGTTCATTGGAACAGCTCAGACTCTGGATTTTTGAATTCAGGATGCTCAACCAGCAAGTATAATACAAATATTCAAAAATCCAAAAATCTAAAGAAATCTGAGACACTTCTGGTTCCAAGCAGTTTGGATGAGGGATATTCAACGTGCATTTTTTTTTTCCTCTAATGAAGGAAATTAAAAACGAGGCCCAAGCAAAGTCATTCAATCCATACTAAAGTCATTCAATAGTTTAATTAGTACCCATTTAAAGTTAAGTGCTACCCGCAGATATTTAAAAGGATGAATACATACATGCCTATAATTCCAGAACATTGGAAGGCGGAGGTGGGAGGATCACCTGATGTCAGGAGTCCAAGACCAGCCCGGCCAGCATGGTGAAACTCCATTCCTACTATAAATGCAAAAATTAGCGAGGCGTGGTGGAGCACACCTGTTATCCCAGCTACTCGGGAGGCTGAGGCACGAGAATCGCTTGAATCTGGGGGAAGCACGTTGCAGTGAGCCGAGATCACACCACTGTACTCCAGCCTGGACCACAGAGCAAGACTGTCTCAAAAAAAAAAAAAAAAAAGAAAGAAAGAAAGAAAAAGAAAAAAGAAAATTTAAATTGTGTTTTCACATGGAGCCCATGTTCCCAGAACACAAACCCTGCTCTGTGCTCCAAGGGCACACAGGGTGCCCCTTTACCTTAATGTTCACCATATTCCATGGCAGCCATTGGCACGTGTCTGTCCATCGCACTAGACTTCCTATGCGTGAGGCAGGGATCATTTATTATTACCTTTCTGTCCCCAGTGTCTGGCCTAGAAGACACTCGGTAAATGATTCCTGAATTAAGTCAGATACTAAAATATGTTAAACTTGTATTAACAAAATTGATTTAATAAGTTTGCCAATGCAGCGTTCATACCACACAGCTTAAATCTCAACCTGCAGACTTATCTTGTGTTCTGCTAGATTATCACCTATTAACATTCAGGAGGCACCTAGTATGTGCTAGGCATTACTAATTGCTGGAGACCTAGCAGTGACAAAACAACATTCCTTGTTCAAAGAGAAGTTCTAGTATAAAGCGGAATAGAAGGAACAGGCTAGATTGATGAGAGAGCTAAGAAAAGGACAGGCTGCCATGGGAAGCACCTGGTCTTGTCTGGATGGTACACAGTTAACAAAGTCTGAGTGCTTCATATAGCATAAGATCATCTCCTCCAAATCAGTGAATGAAGCTTTGATTCCCCAGTACCAGAAGTCACCATAAAGGTGTGCACAGCCACTTGCTTAGTGCAGGAAGTGAAAGCAAACGAACAAACAAAGCTCCAACTTCCAGAGGCAATGGTCCAATTATGACATCCTCTGGCTACGTTCAATTGAAATTCAAGGTATTCAAGAGGCCAATATTTAAGGCATAAATTAACCCAACCACTTAAAACTAAAGTAGTCAAGGGGTAAAGGTATAGTACCTTTTACAAATTTATTAGCTCTTAATATTTACATTTAAATATGACGATGATGGTGTAATAACTTTATTAACTAGTTATTATGTGTTAGGCACGAAACTAAGCACTTTACACACACATCTGCACGATCCTGTGAGATGATAATGACCCCTTGTCATCCCATTTCATAGATGAAAGTCAGGTTTATATAAGCTTAAAAACTTACCCCAAATGACACAACTACTTAGCAAAACCCAGGCAGCCTGACTCTATAGGCCTTGTTTAAAGAAGTAATATTTATAAACTGTCCAGCACAGCAGTGGTACAAACAAGAGTTCAATCAATGCCTAAAGAGTACTTCATACCCAAAATCGTTTCCCGCCAATCAAACTAGACTTACTCTGGTTCTGCATAACCAACTGTCAAATTATTGTTCCATGAAGAAAAGGTGGAATGGGTTGAGATCAGAATAGAGTGAATAACTGGGAAATATACTTGATGGCAGGTAGTAACAGGATGTGGCATTTAGGCTGTTTCCACATTTGTTTGGGTAACACTTTTTTTTTCACAGTTCTAAAGCACAAGAGCCATTCTAAGCTAGTGAAAGCATAAGGCATGTCTATGATCCAGGACTCCAATTCACTGTGGATCAGTGGATCTCAACCTTTACAGTATATCAGAACCACCTGGGGGTTTTTAACAGCACTAGAGCTGCCCAGGCTCCATTCCTACAGGTTCTATTTCAACTGGTCAGGAGTAAGCAAGCATGCTTTTTTCACAGCCATCCAGATGCAGCTAGGTTTGCAAACCACTGTCCAAGATGCTCTCACACTTCCACTCAGATCAACACACACTCACTGAGATTCTAAGCACTATGAATCGGGCTAAGTTAGCAAGTCAGGCTCCACTAACTAATAATATTGGCAAATAAAACAACATCAGAGATTTATTCCAGTCCAAACCAAACAAATTGCCGGGTGAAAAAAATGCCCTGGCATCGTTTGCCATGCGGAACAGCTTCCTGTATCTTCCCAGTCAGTAGCCTAGAGACTGACTCTGAGCCATGAGAATTCAAAGTCAGAGAAAAATGCCAGTCTGAGGCATCTGCCATACTTCTAGCACACCCCCAAAAGCGCCCATCCACTGTCCTAACAGGGGTCGAAACAGGGAAGAGCAGTGTAATACAGAAAACAGAGCCTGCTGGGCATCAAAAGGCTGGGGAATTCCAGTCCTAGCCCTGCTATCAATCGGTCTGGTCACTTGTCTCTGGTCCTGGTGTGGCCAACAGTTACGCGAGAGGGTGAGGCATAAAAACACAGATGTCAGGCAAGCTCCAGCATCCAAAATACATAGAAATCAAAAAGCATTAAGGTGATATCAAGGAATGTATGCCATCAACCAGAAAAGTAACTGAAGTATTCCTTTTCCCATTCATAAGAAATCAAAAGTGGAAGCAGAAAATTGAGCAAACAGCCTACTAAGTTGACTGGGGCAACAGAATACACTCACGGATTCTGCTCACAACAGCGGGGGTGACAGACCAAAAGGAGAACTGCAGAGCGTCCCTCTCTCCTCTGTCCACCCATGACACCAGCACGTGAGTGCGTCCACATGCAGCTCCCAGTCTCCTGTCCCACTGACGCCAGAGTCCACTCACCGCAAGCCTACTAAGCGCCACATGTGCTATGATGCTCCCTCATCTCATCACCATAGACGTCCCTGCTGGAGGTGAGTATGTGACAGACGAAAATCACGGAGGCCTAGGGAGGTTGAGACCCGCATTCCCACTGCGGTGAGGGTGTGCTTGAGAGGGACCCCACGGCTGGGGCCTCCATGCCGCTCTCCTCAGTAATCACTCCCAGACCAGAGCAGCGAGGGGGAATTTTCTTCTTCTCACTATTTTCAGCCCCTTGGCTGACCCACCGTTGCCCAGAAAGCTATCGAGTTCTGGCAGCTCTGAGGCCACAAAGCCATAAACGCACGGGACACACAGCTCATCTGTCTCTAACGCGTCTTTTACTTGTCATGCTGGTCATGTCAAAGAGCAGATGGGTTAAGAAAGACTTGGCAAGTTACCACGAAATGACCCCTCCACTCCTTCCTGGGGGAAGGGTGACTAGCGAGCAGTCAGGCTGGCTTTCTTCCCCCACTCCCTGCATTCCTGTCACCAAGGAGCCACAGACAATCCCACCAAATAGAGGCAGGAGACAGCCGCCTCCTTCCTACAGCTGGAGGGGGAAGGGTCCTCTCGGGCCTTTCTAACTGCATGAAAACCAAACTGTGAGCTGTACTGACCCGGGCCTCACCCATGTTGCAGGCATGTACAACACAGGTGCCCAGTGGTATCATCAGGCAGAACTACGAATGTGCTTTCCATCGTCTTCATACAATGATTCCAGAACCGTTATCCACACAGCTCCACTTCTCACACATACGACGTACTTCAAGGATTACACAGCATGTTCATCATACCCCTCATCTGCTCCTCCCAGCAGCCTTGTGTGATCCCTTGAGTATGTTTTCTCATCTCCATTTCTTAAGAAATGGAGTTTCTGAGGTTATGAAATCAAAACTTTCCCAAGAACATCCAGCTAGTGTTAGAACCAGGATATGAGGGCTTCTGATTCTAGAACCGGTATTTGTGCCACTATTCCACATGGGCCCCTCCAGGGATTTCTGGCTGATCTTAAAATGCAGACAGCAAATCCGTCTCTCTAAAGTCCTGGGGTTCCCTATAGACAAGAAGTCAAACTTCTAACAGAAAGCTTATACTTATTTGGAAGGCTACCTGGGATATTTCTTTTAAGTTAGTTTGTTCATGTTCTGGAAAGATTGCTCCAATGGCAATGTGGGGCATGAAGTGTAGAAAGGATTCCATGATGAGGCAGAGAAACAATTCGGGGGCTCTTACAATGGTTCAAATGAGGCATGAGGCGCAAACAGAAAGGACAGAGGGAAAATGCATTGGAAAGAAATGCAAAATGAAGTCCACTCAGACCCAGGATGGAAAAAAGGGGATTAAGCATGATGGTGGTTTCTAGTTTGAAAGACTGATGAACAAGGATGTCATTAACTACTACAGAGTGGTACCTGGGGCCTGGGTGCAGCAGTTTGTTTAACCATTCACCTGCTGAGCAGTCTCCAGGTTGTTTCCAGTTTCCAGCCTTTATAAATAATGCTGCTATGAACAGATACATATAGGCTTTTGTGTGAACACAAGTCCTCATTTCTCTGGGATAACAGCTCATGAATGTGAATGCTGCCTCCTACGGCAATTGTACATTTAGTTTTTTAAGAAACTGTCAAGCTGTTTTCCAGAATGGCTGTACCGTCTTCCATTCCCACCAGCCAAGTGTGAGTGATCCGGTTTCCCTGCATCCTCACCAACATTGGTCTTGTTACTACTTTTTATTTTATGCATTCTGATAGGTGTATAGTGACGTAGCTTTAGTGTTCATTTTTCTGATGGCTCATGATGTTGAACATCTTTTCATGTGCTTATATGTTATCTGAAATGTCTCTTCAGGTCTCCTATTCATTTTCAAACTAGATGATTTGGTTTCACTGCTAAATTTGGATAGTTCTTTATATATTATAGATATGAGTACTTTATCAGACATGTGGTTTGCAAATAGTTTCTCCCAGTCTCTATCTCCTCCTTTCATCTTTATTTTGTATTTCACATTTTAATCCATGATCTATTTTGAGTTAATTTTTGTACGAGGTATGAGGTTTAGATCAGAGTTCAGGTTATTTTTCCTATGAATAATCAGGTAGTCAGTAACTTTTTTTAAGAGACAAGGTCTCACTCTGTCACCCAGGCTGGAATGCAATGACAAGATCAGAGCTCACTGCAGCCTCGACTCCTGGGCTCAAGTTATCCTCCTGCCTCAGTCTTCTGGAGTAGCTGGGACCACAGGCAGGTGCCACCATGACCAGTTCATTTTTTTAGTTTTTGTAGAGACAGGGTCTTGAGCCATGTTACCCAGGCTGGTCTGGAACTCCTAGGCTCAAGTCATCATCCCACTTATATGGGGCCAGGCAGTGGTACATGCCTGTAATCACAGCACTTTGGGAGGATGAAGCAGGAGAATCACTTGAACCCATGAATTCCAGACCAGCCTGAGCAACAGAGGGAGGCCCTGTCTCTGCAAAAATTTTAAACATTAGCTGGGCATGGTGTTGTACACCTGTGGTCCCAGCTACTTGGGAGGCTGAGGTGGGAGGATCTCTCGAGCCTATGAGGCTGAGGCTGCAGTGAGCCATGATCACACCACTACACTCCAGCCTGGGAGAAAGTCAGACGTTGTCTCAAAAAAAAAAAATCCTAGAGCTTTACCCATATTAAAGACAGGTATTGTCTTTTTCAAATTTAATTACTGTTATATAATGGACATGTAAAATGTCCAGTTTGAAAGTTTGAAAATATATAACTCTAAGTATTCTTACCTTAAAATTCTGATTCCTACCTAAGATATTGCATACTGTTTACATAAGTATCACAATGCCGGGACAACAACTAAAAATGTGTAAGAGTAAGAAAAATGAGCATGTATACCTATTAATTAAGGTACATTTCCCCCTTATTACATAAAAAAGTCATCACTGCAAACCCCTATGACCGTATCCAAAGTAAACCTACAGTTTTACTTCTCTATATTATAAAATGCAAGGTTAAAACTCAAATACTAAACATTTCCTGAAGCCAAGAGTAGTTTACTTAAAATAAATGCCTAGGGTCTATATCAAAAATGTGAAAAAGCTAGCTACTTCATAGCCATTCCAATCTAAGTTCAGCTTTTTCTTTTTTAATTGACACATAATTGTGTACTGTACATATGTATGGAGTACACAGAGTGATGTTATAATACATGTAATGTATGTGTTCAGCATAATTAGCATATCCACCATCTCAAACATTTATCATTTCTTTGTGTTGGTAACGTTCAATACCCTTCCTCCAATTATCTGGAACTATATATATATATATATATATATATATTTTTTTTTTTTTTTTTTTGAGACAAAGTCTTGCTCTGTTGCCCAGGCTAGAGGGAGTGGTGTGATCCCAGCTCACTGCAACATCTCCTTCCTAGGTTCAAGTTATTCTCCTGCTTCAGCCTCCCTGGTAGCTGGGGTTACAGGCACCCACCACTATGGCCAGCTAATTTTTGTATTTTTAGTAGAGACGGGGTTTCACCATGTTGGCCAGGCTGGTCTCAAACTCCTGACCTCAGGTGATCCACTCACCTCAGCTTCCCAAAGTGCTAGGATTACAGGCATGAGCCACCGCGCCCAGCCTGAAACTAAATGTTCTTGTTAACTATAGTCATCCTATGTTACAGAACACTAGAACTTATTCCTATCCAGCTATAATTTTGTATCCTTTAACAAATTTCTCCCTATCTTCCTCTTCCCCCACCCTTCTCACCCTCTAGGATCCTATGTCTACTTTCAACTCAAATGAGATCCACTCTTTTTTGCCTTCCACATAAGAGAACATGTGCTGTGTAACTTCCTGTCCCTGGCTTATTTCATAGTATCTTCCAATTCCATCCACGTAGCTGAGAATAACAGGACTTCATCCTGTGTAATGGCTGAATAGTACTGCATTGTGTATAAACACCACATTTTCTCTATCCATCATCTGCTATTGGACACCGAGGCTGATTCCGTATCTTGGCTATGGTGAACAGTGCTGGAGGAAACATAGAGGTGCGGATGCCCCTCCGACACTGATTTCCTTTTCTTTGGGTATCTACACTGTAGTGGGACTGCTGGATCACACTGTAATTTCATTTGCAGTTTTCTGAGGAACCTCCATACTGTTTGCCATAGTGGGTGCCATAACTTACTCTTACTCTTTTTCTTTTTTCTCTTCGAGACAGAGTCTCACTGTGGCCCAGGCTGGAATACAGTGGTGCAATCTCGGCTTGCTTACTGTAGCATCCACCTCCCGGGTTCCAGTGGTTCTCATGCCTCAGCCTCCTGAGTAGCTGGGATTATGGGCGCCCGCCACTGCACCTGGTGAATTTTTGTATTTTTTAGTAGAGATGGGGTTTCACCACGTTGGCCAGGCTGGTCTTGAACTCCTGGGCTCAAGTGACCCGCCCACCTCAGCCGCCCAACAGTGCTGGGATTACAGGTATGATCCACCGCTCCCAGCTAATTTTTGTGTTTTTAGTAGAGATGGGGTTTCACCATGTTGGCCGGCTGGTTTCCAACTCCTGATATCAGGTAATCTGCCCGCCTCGGCCTCCCAAAGTGCTGGGATGTCAGCGTGTGCCCCATGCCCAGCCAGCTGCTCTAGTTTACACCCTCCTACAGTGTGTAAGAGCTTCCGTTGTCTCCATATCCTCGCCAGCACTTGTTACTTTTTGTCTTTTTGATAATACTCATCCTAACAGGTGAGATGATACCTCACTGCGGTTTTGATTTGCATTTCTCTGATTATAAGTGATGCTGAGCATTTTTCTCACATATTTTTTGGCCATTTGTATGTCTTCTTTAAAGAAATGTCTGTTCGATTGGGTGTGGTGACACAAACCTGTAAGCCCAGCACTCAGAACGCTAAGGCAGGAGCACAGCTTGAGCCTTGACCAGCCTGGGCAGCAAAGCAAAACCCTAGCTAAAAAAAAAAAAAAAAAAAAAAAAAAAAAAAGAAGAAAAAAGAAATATCTGTGTCTGTTCAGCTATTTGACCTCCAAAAACTAAGAGCCCATTTTGTAACCTAACAACCTGCCTGATTCAGAGACAATCTGTGTTTGGTTCTAATCTGCTACTTCCTATGTGACTTTGGGAAGTTCCCTTAGCCACTTTGAGCTCAACTTCCTCAACATTAACCAGGAATAAGTACCACCTGCCTCTGCTGGTTAACGCTGAGGGCTGAAAGGAGAATCTCCACAACTCCACTTGACAATGCCGCCTGGCGGAAGCCCCTCAACGCGGGACTGGTAGGATCATCTGAAGCTAAGTACAACTTTCCTTTCCACTGTCCCAGGCTCACTCTGCATACGATTAGCAAGGAATAGCGAATAAAGGAAACCGAAATACTTGCTTAATTTTTTATAAGAAATTTTTAAAAAGTTGGGGTGGTGGAAAAATAGGAGGGAGAGGAGGGGAAGGAAAAGCAGTCGGTCACAAGTTTTAGAACAGGGCTCATACCTGGCCTCCTCACTCAGGCAATCACCAGTCCCCACCCCCTGGGGAGGGATACTTTCTCGGCTGGCTTCACCCACATGGAAGGCACTGCCACAGGTGTTCAGAAACCAGGAGCACTTTGAAATGGGCAATGTGCTTTGGGTAGGAGACCTACAATTTCCCCCAAAGAAACCACAGCACAAAAGTGACCCACATAGGAGGTACCAAGGGCTGTAAATACTTGTTGGCAAAAACTGATGTCATACCTGCTGTACAGGAGAAACACACCCAAATAAAACTTGCCAAAATAGCAGAGAAAAAAATTCAGCAGACATCCAGTACCATTCTGTTACAGAAATATTTATATCCCAAAGCCAGGGACCTCTCTGGAACACTGTTTATTTCCACGTTTCATGGAAGATGTTTGAGTGCTCTCACGTGTGTCTCAACAAACTTCCAGTCCCTGCTCTAAACCCTGTGACTCCTCAGCAAAACCCAAAAACAAATATCAGTTTTCCTTCCAAATGAGAAGTTTCCTGACTTAGCGAAACCAGCATCAAATCCACTTATTATGAGATAGCTGATTACAGGCGAAGCCCTCTAGTCCCAGGATGACTCCCCTCCTGCAGGAGTGGGAAGGATGGGCATAGCACTGGCCTGCCAGACCACATCTCCAGGCAGTTTGAAACCATGGCTGCTCAGCTGAGCCACGATAAAAATCGAAACCAAGTATCTCTGAAAAGTGTACATGTCAAGAACCAGACCTCGGACCGGACTTAGCAGAAATGGATGTTGCAAGGTTTGTTCAGAGACCTCCTCTCCATGCCCCCTTTCCCCGGGACCTCCCTCCTTGCACCTGGGGCCCAGGGCCAATGCACCTCTCCCTTATCTCTAGCCCAGTGCATTTTCAGGAACAGCTCCCAGACTGTACCAGACCCTGAAATGTATTCACTGAATGCACTATTTCTTCAAATGATCATAAATCACCTGACTATAACAACAATTGTTTTAAAAGTGTTCTCTCTCTCTCTCTCTCTCTCTCGGGAATTCTGTCATGAGTTTGAGCAAGGAGCTTTGCTTCTCTCAGTTGCAGTTCTATCATTTGCAACATGTTAAAAATTACTGTGTTCACCCATAGCATTGTAATAAAAAGCCTTAAGACCCACTTCATGTAGTCTGCCTGGAGCACAGACGCTGTCACATGGTAAATGCCCACTGAAGGTGAGTTATCTGTAGCTATTATTACCCACCACTCCAGCGAACGAAAGGAGTCGATCAGGTCTCATCGTATCACCATGAAAGGAAGTCCATGTAGACTGCGGAGTGGGAGTAGGGGGACTCAGTGTTTATCAGGTACTATTTTGTTTTTTACAAAGTGTACATACATATTTGTAGGTACACTGGAAAAGATCTGGAAGGAAATACACCCAGTGTTAATAGTGACTACCCCAAAGACACATTCATCCAAACAAACAGAAAAACACTCACTATCTTTCTGCCTTCCATATCATTTGAACTATTTTCAATAAGCATCTATGGCTTTTGTAAAGTTTTTGAAAGGAATTTATTGCATTTTTTTCTGGAGAAACATGAGAAAGGTGGAAACAGAAGGTAAAATGGA
>NW_027327851.1:37500-145749 GCF_047675955.1 Chlorocebus sabaeus
ACGGTGGTTCATGCGTGTAATCCCAGCACTTTGAGAGGCTGAGGCAGGTGGATCACAAGGCCAAGATATCCAAACCATCCTGGCCAACATGGTGAAACCTCGTCTATACTGAAAATACAAAAATTATCTGGGTGTGGTGGAGCACATCTGTAGTCCCAGCTACACAGGAGGTTGAGGGAGGAGAATCGCTTGAACCCGGGAGGCGGAGGTTGCAGTGAGCCGAGATCATGCCAGCCTGGTGACAGAGCAAGACTCTGCCTTGGAAAAACAAACAAACCAAAACTGGCAAAAGTGGTCACAGGGCAGTGATGGGAGTAGGACTGCCTTTCACTCTCCAGTACGTTTTGAATGTCGCTTATATTACATATTCAAAATATATGACTACAGCAAATATTTTCAAAGTAACTATGAAAAACTGGGAAAATAATATCTAACACACAGAACTGCTGTATAATTAAAGGATGAAAAACAGGCACTATCAGAGTTCAAAGGAAGAAAGATTAATTCTAGCTTGGATGTCAGAGCGGGGATCGTGTAAAGGAAGTGAGTATTTCAAGTCTTGAAGGATGGAGAAGATTTAAAGAGGCAGAAGTGTGGCGATGATGTCCCAGATGGAGATAAGAACATAGGCGAAGACCATAGCCCAGATGGAGATAAGAACATAGGCGAAGAATATGGCCCAGATGGAGATAAGAACATAGGCAAAGACGATGAAGAGATGAGAAGGTATAAATTCTAAGTGCAGCTCTCAGGCTGGGCTTCAGAACAGGGCTTAGGCAACAAGCTGGAGTGCAAGGCTGATGGCGGGAATGGAAACACTGAAACTCAAACTTGCATATCACGCCCTGATCATGAGCCTTGAATGCCAAGCCAGGGAACCCGTCCTTGATCTTAACAATGAAAAATCACTGGGCCAGGTGTGGCGGCTCATGCCTGTAATCCAGTGCTTTGAGGGGCTGAGCGAGAGGACTGCTTGAGGCCAGGAGTTTGAAACCACTCTGGACAACACGGCAAGACTCTGTCCTTACAAAAAATTTAAAAATTAGCTAGGCAGGATAGCACACCTGTAGTCCCAGCTACTCAGGAGGCTGAGGCGGGAGGATCACCTGAGCCCAGGAATTTAGGGTTACAGGGAGCTGTCATGGCACGCCTGCATTCCAGCCTGAGCAACAGAGCAAGGGCATGTCTCAAAAATCAAATCAAATGAAATAAAATCACTACAAGTTTGTATAGACATAAAGTATAAAATCATACCATATATGATTTAATCCAGCTGTATAATATAAATTAGAGGGGGAAAAGAGAAATTAGGAAGCTATTATAAGAAAACAAGACTCAACTAAGACATGAGCAAAGGCCCTGGGCTCACAGCACTATCTTTATATAAAGGAATGAACTACCACATTTATTTTCATGGCATCACCAATTCAGATACAGGCTACAGTATTCTGGAACCATCTCTGTATCAGTCAAATCAGATGGCCATAATACCGTAGGCAAATACCATCAAAAACACCATAGGATGTGTGGTTTAAGCATTAGTTTATTTCTCACAGCTCGGGAGGCTGGAAGTCCAAGATCAAAGTGTCGGCCAACTCAGTTCCAGGACAGGGACCTCTTCCTGGCTTGCAGACAGCCATCTTTCTTCTTGTTTCCTCACACCAGGGCAGTGAGAGCTCTCTGCTTTCTCTTTTTATTTTTGAGAAAGTGTCTCACTCTGTCACCAGGCTGGAGTGCAGTGGCACAATCTCAGCTCACTGCAACCTCCGACTCCCTGGTTCGAGCAACTCTCCTGCCTCAGCCTCCCGTGTAGCTGGGATTACAGGCACGTGCCACCACACCCAACTAATTTTTGTATTTTTAGTAGAAACAGGATTTCAGGATGGTCTCAATCTCCTGACCTCGTGATCTGCCCACCTCGGACTCCCAAAGTGCTGAGATTACAGGTGTGAGCCACCACACCCGGCCTGGTTTCTCTTCTTCTAAGGGCACCAATCCTGTCAGACCAGGGCCCACGCTCATGACCTCATCTAACCCTAATCACCTCCCAAAGGTCCTACCCCCTAATACTATCACACAGGCAGTTAGAGCTCCAGTACAAGAATCTGGGGGAGACATAAACATTCAGTTTATAACAATGTCTTTTCAATCTTGTTGAAAAAAAACAACCAAATGAGTAGGCGACAAAGTACCTTATATGTAAACAAGTCAGGACTTTTCATATTTCTGCTAACACATTTAGGTCAATTTAAAATGTCTGAAAGCAAGAGTCAGAAGCAGAGATAAATGAAAGTTAGTTACTCTGCATTTTAGGCCCACATTGAGCTGTCTTCCAGTGACATTGTGGCACAAAGAACACTGCTTTCTATTCCTGGTTTTGCCTGTATTTCCCTGTATTTTTCTGTATTTTAACTGGAAAATTTCCCTGTATTTCCGTTTATCTCTAAAATCACTTGGTTGACTTAGCAGACCTCCAAGGTCCCTTCCATTCACAAATTCCACAAATAACTTCCTACCAACAGAGGCTACACAAATAAACTACACTGACGAAGGGGAAAGCTAACACTAGCAAACAATGAGATACACACAAGGTAAGACGTATAGAGAACTGGATCAACCACAAACTGGTGGACGATGAGCCGGCGGTGCATAAAAACACATTCCCTAACGATGGACAGAGAGGCAATGGCGCCGAGGTAGTATTGTTGAAGATTTCCTCTTTTAAATCTTCAAGATAAAGGGCCCCATTGTTTATATTCATTCTGATTCAATGTGAATGTGAAAACTTCCTCCAGGGGACACAGACATCTAAAATCTTCCCAATGTATCCAATTTGTCACTTGATATTTTTACTGACAAGAAAAATGAGGGACTGAATATACAAACAGGTCTTGCCTAATCATATGTAGAAAGACAGAACTCAGATCACAACCTGTAGCTGCCCACCCAGGAAACCAATCCCCTATCTACAGTCAACAGCCAGGAGGCCAGCCAGGCTAGCACATCAGACAGGAAGCCAGACTGCTCTCTCTCCACAACCCAGAGACTAAACCACAACTCTGTCCCAGGTGACCAGGACTTGACTCAAAACTGACAGCCACCCTAATTTTGGCCCATGTTTCCAGTTAGGATCATTCAGAGAAAGCCAAATAAGCCCCTAACCAATCACATAGGACACCCCACTTCTGCACAGCCGCCTCCAGCCCCCACAACAGCCTCCACTGGGAGCCGTTCTTTCCATCCTGAAGCTTCCCCACTCCTCATCCGCCACTCACTTGCATGTCAGTCTCTGCCACACGCAAGTGACGGTGCCGACTCTCTTGCCACAGCAGCTCTGAGAAAGTCGTCTCTGCCTGTCTCATGTGGGTGGCCTTCCTTCATTTTCCTCAAAGAATAAGTCTTAAATGAGGGGCTTCTCTATATGGTCAAGCTACACAATTCAGAAGCCCAGCATGGCAGATTCCAAGCCTGGAAAGACCATACACCCCTCAGGTCCTCTTTCCACAAAACACAGCTTCCTTGAGTTCTTCAGTCACTCCGACCAACCAGGGAAGGAACCACGTGTTATGGAAAGATCAAGGGCCTTGAAGTCAAACTTCTGAGTTCATCCAGTACTTCATCTTTCAACTTAAGAAATTACATGGCCTTGGCCATGCTGGTGGCTCGCATCTGTAATCCCAGCACTTGGGGAGGCTGAGTTGGGTGGATCACCCAAAGTTGGGAGTTCAAGGCCAGCGTAACCAACACAGAAAAACCCCATCCCTACTAAAAATACAAAATCAGCCCGGCCTGGTGGCGCATGCCTGTCATCCCAGCTACTCGGGAGGCTGAGGCAGGAGAATCACTTGAACCTGGGAAGCAGAGGTTGTGGTGAGCCGACATCACACTATTGCACTCCAGCCTGGGCAAGAAGAGCAAAACTGTCTCAAAAACAAAACGAAACAAAACAAATGATGTGACCTTGAACAATTTTCTTAACTTCTCTAAGCCTCTATCTTCATCTTCAATAACATAATTTTACCTCCAAGATTGCATTAAATGGAATCCCACATGTAAACCAGCTGGCAAATATTAGGGGCCCTACAGCTGTGCGCTGCTACTGCCGCCCCACTTTACCCCAAGGGAGAAGCGCAAGATGTCCAGAAAAAGCCTGTTGATCCCTACACCTCAGCATCCTGTGTTCACACAAGGCGCAGTGGCATCCAGACTTACCGGGGTCACCCAAATACAAGACATGGTTTGATTTTTCAACTTAGGTACACATGGCTTCTAACGTTCACCATATGTGATCCATAATTTAGAAGAGATTTTCCTACACTACCCTGTGGTTCTATTTTAGTAGGCTTAGATGTGCCATAATAGCTCACTCTCTTAAGCCCTCTTCAGTATCAAAAACAAAACTTTCATCTGTAACACAGTCATCAACAGTGAAAGTGGAAAAGGCACCTATGAGTCAAAATGACCCTCTGCCCCGCCCTGCCCCACCCTACAAAAAGCTATTCAGGAGGATTTGGGCTGCTTATGAGAACGCTGTCTGTATTCCCAGGGACAGACAAACGCCTACCCTGGTTAGAAGCTGCGCTGCTCAGTCTCTAGGGTAGAAAGTGCCCAAACCCTCTACCCAAGGAGAAGAGAAGCAAATGGGGTGGCTAGGTTCCAGGATGTGGACTGTTTAGTGTGGTTTCTGCAGTCCAGGTCACCGCCATGGGTGAAGCTCTTCCTTCCTTCTTTTCCACCCAAGTGGCCAAGGTCCTACGGCTGCTGTAGGGCCTCTTCCCTATGAGTCAGCCCAGGCATTCCCCTTCCCTTTCCTTCTGTTTTTTTGAGACGAAGTCTCGCTCTGTCACACAAGCTGTAGTGCAGTGGCATAATCTTAGCTCACTGCCACCTCTGCATCCTGGGTTCAAGCAACTCTCTTGCCTCAGCCTCCCAAGTACCTGGGATTACAGGCACCCGCCAAAACGCCCAGCTAATTTTCATATTTTCAGTAGAGACGTAGTTTCAACTTGTTGGCCAGGCTGCTCTCGAACTCCCTACCTCAGGTGATCCACCTGTCTCGGCCTCCCAAAGTGCTGGGATTACAGGCATGAGCCACTGCGTCTGGCCGAGTCAGCCCAGCCATCCTGACTTTTTGTTCTGGTAAAATTACTTTCTTCTACATCTACCTTCCAAGTAGCTAAATCAGAGATCTGGCCCTTGGGGCAGGCTTGAAGAATCCCTGTTTTTGGTCCTCAAGAGGTCCTACCAGGGTCTGGGACAATTCCAAGACTTGTGTTCTGAAAGAGGAAAGAAACCTCACATACACGGCTCTCGCAGAGCTCAGGCAAGGCTTGGGAGGGCCCTAAGGTTTGGGTGTGCCATCTATGATAACAGCTAAGAGATCTGAAGCCAGCTGTCTGGCTTCAAACCTCAATTCCAACAGCACTGGCTGTTTGATGTTAGACGACGTCCCCAGGCTCGCTGTGGTTCAGTTTCCTCACTGTAAAAGGACCACAATAAGAGAGTTGCTCTGAAAGTTAAGTCAATTGGTGCGTATAGGGTATTCAGAATAATGCTTGGCACATGGGGGACTTCAATAGACACGTACTGAACAGAGTAACTTAGCAATTACTAAATATACTCATGCAGGCCAGGCGCGGTGGCTCACGCCTGTTATTCCAAAACTTTGGGAGGCTGAGGCGAGAGGGTCACTTGAGCCCAGGAGTTTGAGACTAGCATGGGCAACACAGCAATATTCCATCTCTAAAACTGTGTGTAACATACATGTATACATACACTCAAATGTTCACAGTGTATTTATAGTATACAAAATAGCTGGAAAACAGACTTAACTATTCACAATGGTTACTTCTAGAGAAGGGGAAATGCAAATTTCAGCTTTTTACCCCACACATATATTCTTGTATCATCTGAAATATTTAAGCAAATTGTATGTATAAATTTGCCCCGAAACACATAGCAGAACAATGTAGTTTTCACTCAAAAATCTTCAAATCGTGATGGAATTGTCCTGTGAAAGTAAAGTTATAGAGATGAAAAGCCTCCCTCCAGCCTAAATGCTCTTTCATATGACCTATATTACACAAACCAATGCAGACACCCCAATCCTTTCCCCACTGTCATAAGAATTTTTCAGTGAACTGCGTTCCCCTTTACAAACTACATGATAGTTACAGTTACCAGGCAAGAACGTGGATCCAGTTCTGCTTTTTCAAAGGCCAATGTTTCTCCCATAATAGCAATGCATTCTTCAACCGGTCAACTGCCCCCAACACCTGAGCTCTCTGTTGTACACAACTCAACGAGGCCTGGGAGAAAACAGGTGCAAATTTCACTTAGTAACAACACATCCCGCCTGATTCCTCTGCTGGGCTAGTTCTCAAGTCGTCTTTTTCTAAGCTTTCATTCGGCTCTACCACACGTACCTAGGCTGGGTAAAACACTTGACCAGGTTTTTTTTTTCGAGACGGAGTTTCACTGGGTCGCCCACGCCGGAGTGCAGTGACGCCATCTCGGCTCAGAAGCCAGCGCCCGGGTCCATGCAGTCCCCTCCGCGGCAGACGCGGGGAGCCGGGGAGCAGAGGGGACCGGCCCCTATCGGCAGGGCGACCGGGACCCCCGCGCGGGCCCACGCGATATCGTAGCAGGCGCGAAGCCCCCGGTGCCACCCGAGGCCGAGACAAAGCCCAGGCGCAAGGACCCCGGATCCCGACCTCGGACCCTGCGGAACCCAGCTCGGAGCCGCCAAGCCCGGGGCAGAGACCCCCGCCCGGTCCGGAGACCTCGTTGCCCGTTCTCACCTCAGGCCGCCGCCTCGGAGCGCTGGCTCCTCGCCGCGGCGCCTGGGCCTACTGGAGCGCATCTGAGCAGCCGACAGAGCCGAGGCAGCCTCAACCACGGAGCCCCGGGGCGGGGCCGCTGCCGCCGCTTCAGCCCGTGTTCCACGCTCAGGATCCGGCTGGGATCAAGGAGCTGCAGCTGTCGCGGGGCTGCGGCCGGAACACACACCATGCAGGTGCACAGGGCCCCGCCTGCCGCCCGCCGCCTCGCCCCCAGCGGAGTCGGGCGCCCAGGGCCCGCCCCCCGGCCAATGGGGAGCGAGCCGCGCGGAGAGGGCGGGACCTAGGGGAACAAATGGAGGCTGGGCGGGGCGGTGCTGGGATTGGGCGTACAGGGTTCCCCGGGAGGACCCGACCCAAGAGCTGGCCGGATCCCGGCCTCCTAGAAGACCCAGCTCTATGTCCACCTGCAGTCTGCTCTACAGGACGCGCTCATCTCAAGCCCAGAACTCAGGCTTTTAGGACAGAGAGCGAGAGACAGGCTTGCTTTACAAAAAGTGAAACTGAGGTCCAAGGAATAGGATTGCCTGCTGCTCGAAGTCACGTAGTCCCATTCACTCAGTCACTTTGTGATTCAGCAAACATTTGGAAGCACCTATGGTGGGCTTTAGGAGTGAAGTAGGGCCGGGCGCGGTGGCTCGCGCCTGTAATCCCAGTATTTTGTGGGGCCGAGGCAGGTGGATCACTTGAGGCCAGGAGTTCGAAACCAGCCTGGCCAACAAGATGAAACCCCATCTGTGCTAAAAATACAAAAACTTAGCCGATCGTGGTGGTGCGTACTTGTGGTCCCAGGTACTGGGACCTGTGTAAAACAGGACCTGGACCCTGAAGGCACTCACTCAGGGATGCTGCTGGGATGGGTGGATGCACATTTCAGGTCTTCATGGTGGCTGAGGCTGACCTCATCCCCATCGCTCTTCTCACAGACACCTGAACACTCATCACTCCCACGCTCACACCCACCACTGAAAGCCTGGCCCCTAATCTGATTTGCCTAACAAGGTCTCCAGATGAACAACATGCTTCCCTATCTCTCCCCTGCTAGGGCCCCACTGTGCTCTGGGATGTACTCAGGGATCAGGAGAACAAAACCTCAGGGAGTGAAAGGACATTCCAGGGTGCAGGCCTCTGCATCCCCCTCCATGCCCTCACCCCTGCCTGACACACCCTCACCCCTGTACCTGGCCAGCTCCTACCAACCCTTAAATTCTCACCAAGTTCAGTGGTGGCAGCCACACCCTAAAGTGACTGACTTCCCAATAACCTATGCCCTTGCATAGTCTTCCTGACCTTGGGTACGAGCAAACCGGTGACTGGCTTCTAACCCATAGAGCCTGGCAAAAGCAATGGGATGTCACTGTCACAGTGCATCACCTTCACACACTTGAGAGAAATGTTCCGCCTGCAGGCGCTGCCGGAGGGAGATGATATGCTGAGAAAAGACCTTTGGAGGGGCCCCGTAGGCAAGGAAGCAAAAAGCTGGGCCCTTGCCAAGCGGGTCCGAGGAAATGAATTCTGCCAGCAACCTCAGCGGACCTGGAAATGGATTCTGCCCTGGTGGAGCCTCAGATGATAATGCAGCCCAGCTGCTTAGCGTTAGATCCCAAACACAGGATCCGCTAAAATGTGCTCAACTCCTAGCTTGCCAAAATTGGCTTAAAGGTGTGTGTTGTTTTAAGCTTCTCAGTTGTTAGTTATTGCCTGTGAAAGTGTTAAAATATGA
Organism: Chlorocebus sabaeus; assembly: GCF_047675955.1. Lineage (NCBI taxonomy): Eukaryota > Metazoa > Chordata > Mammalia > Primates > Cercopithecidae > Chlorocebus > Chlorocebus sabaeus. Next base: position 46,063 of record NW_027327851.1, read on the forward strand.
GACAATAACTTAGGTCCCTTCCCCATCACACACATTCTTCTTTCTGGCATTCATCACAATTATAGTTATTGATTGAAAATCTCCCTCTTGACTGGGTGCAGTGGCTCAGGAGTTCCAGACCAGCCTGGCCAACATGGTGAAACCCCATCTCTACTAAAAATACAAAAATTAGCTAGATGTGGTGGTGCAATCCTGTAATCCCAGCTACTCGGAAGGCTGAGGCAGGAGAATTGCTTGGATCCAGAAGGCAGAGGTTACAGCGAGCCGAGGTGACACCATTGCACTCCAGCCAGAGTGACAAGAACAAAACTCCGTCTCAAAAAAAAAAAAAAATTGTCTCTTGCCACTAGCATGAAGGTCCCATGAGAAGAAAAACGGAAACTCTTGCTCATAACAGTGCCCCAAATGCCCAGCACGGTGTAGTTCTAGGGCAGTGGGTCGATGGTGGAAGCTTCTGGTTGGAGGGCCCAGCTGGCCCTCCCAACTGCCTTCTCCCTGGTGAGGTTCCATTATAGAGAACAGAATAGTTTCTTGCCTTTCTAGAGTCCCTCTTAGTGGGGATTGGCCAAGTGACATTGTCCTGCCCTGGGACACATAAGTGGAAGTTGGCTGAAAGGTTTCTAGCCATGGTGTGCTGGGGCGATTTGAACCAGGACATGAGATCTGACCATCCTTGTTCGGGAATTCTGCAAGTTGGTTGTTCAACACATTCAGTACTTCAAAATATTAAATAATATAAACTCGCAAATTAAAAAATGCATTAGACCAGCAAATTAAAAAATGCATTAGACCAGCAAATTAAAAAATGCATGGCCCACGTCTAACACATTGGAAGCCTGAGGCAGGAAGATCACTTGAGCCCAGGAGTTCAAGACCAGCTTAGGCAAAAAAGGAAGACCCTGTCTCCACAAAAAATTTTAAAATTAGCTAGGCATGGTGGTGTGTGCATCCAATCCTAGCCACTCAGGAGGCTGAGGTGGGAGGATCGCTTGAGCCATCTGTTCAAGGCTCCAATGAGCTATGATAGTGTCAATGCACTCCAGCCTGGGTGACAGAGCCAGACCCTATCTCAGAAATAAGCATATTTCATATATCAATAAATTTATAATAAATGTATATTTATATATACATTTATGTATTACAATTATATATTTAGATGTAAATATATATTTCTTGTTTTATTTATTTATTTTGAGACGGAGTTTAACCCTTGTCACCCAGGCTGGAGTGCAATGATGCAATCTGGGCTCACCACACTCTCCACCTTCCGGGTTCAAGTGATTTTCCTGCCTCAGTCTCCTGAGTAGCTGCGATTACAGGCACGCACCACCATGCCTGGCTAATTTTTGTATCTTTAGTAGAGATAGGGTTTCTCCATGTTGGTCAGGCTAGTCTCGAACTCCTGACCTCAAGTGATCTGCCCACCTCGGCCTCCCAAATTGCTGGGATTACAGGTGTAAGCCACTGTGCCCAGCCTATATGTTATATTTATATATTATAATTATGTATATTAATTTTATATACTTATATATAAATATAAATATAAAAACTTTCCTTGCCTTCTCTTGTTTCTACCTACAGTCAGTCCCATGACTTCAAATACTATCTACATGTAATAATTTTAAATGTATATTTTATATATATATATATATATTTTTTTTTTTTGAGACGGAGTCTCGCCCTGTAGTCAGGCTGGAGTGCAATGATGCAGTCTCAGATCACTGCAACCTCTGACTCCTGGGTTCAAGCGATTCTCCTGCCTCAGCTTCCCAAGTAGCTGGGCTTACAGGCTCCCAGCACCACGTCCAACTGATTTTTGTATTTTTAGTAGAGACAGGGTTTTGCCATGATGGCTAGGTGGGTTTCGAACTCCTGACTTTAATTTGTCTCCCGCCTCGGCCTCGTAAGGTGCTGGGAATACAGTGCTGGTCAAAATATTTTTCTGTTTCCAAGCACTTTACATGAGAGGAAAGCGGAGAATAAGTCATCTGACACTCTACTGTTAAAAAAAAATCTTTGTGCCTCTCTTCTTTTCATCTTTCCTAAGTGTACATATTACCAAAATGTCTTTAGGTTGAGGTCCCCACGTGAAAACTTTACAGGGTGTCGAGTTCTCAGCCACCCTCCTGTCTTTTCCTAGTCCTGGTATTTTAGAACTGTCTGGGGATGACCCAGGATACCCACAGTGGCCATGTCTTTTGGAGGGTCTAGTGAGTATCAGCCCCGGGGTCATCTCATCGCCAAGGACAGCCTGAGGTAGAGGGTAGAGTCTCTCAGGGGAGTAGCTGGATGCTCTTGGCCTTAGAGGAATCTCCTGGTATAGTTTCATCTAAAATGGTGACCCCTTGGGGTTATTAAACTTTTAGGACATTAAAATGAATGGACAATACAACGTAATGTGATTAAAGCTAGGTCATTAAAACTGTTCCTCCAGCTGGAGTTTTTATTCCTCGGAGACACATTGACGGTCTGCCAATGGGATGGTGACATTGAGAGGAAAAGGCAGAAATGATTTCTGCTCTCTAGATTGTCTCAGACTTGTGAAGAGAGAAAAACTGTCCCAAAGGACAAGGAAAACCCACCCCAGAGAGGATGTGCAACAACCTGAACATTAAAATGCACTGAAGGCGCACAGGAGGACAAAGAGCAGTGCCAGTGCCTCCTAGGTGGTCACTGAGTACTTTACTGAACAGGATGGGTGTCCCAAGGGATAGAATGGCCTGCCGTGACACTTAGAAAGGTGTTGGAGTCTGCACTGCCTCTCCCTGAATTTGTTACCTTGAAAAGGCTTCTCCACTTATTTGAGTTTCAGTTTTTCATTGACTGTAAGATACATTTTTATCTGTACAGCTTGAAAGATAAACATACTATTTCCAAAGGGGCAAAGTAAAATGATGTATTTTATTTGCTAAAAATTCGTATTTATTTATTGCCCAGAGTGAGTGTAGTATTAAAGGTCTGTTCTTTTCAAAGGTAATTTCAAATGGAATTGTAGGACTTAGCTTTGTCAATGCTACCGCTGAAATAAAAGTGTGATAGATAAATTGGTGATTTACAAAGATTCACCAAAATGTCAGTTTCCCTCTTGTAGCATGGTGAAGAATTTATGACAGTGGACACATCTGTATCCTCTTATCTGGATACCTGAGGGTTTTTTTTTTTTTTTTTTGAGACACTGTCTTGCTCTGTAGCCCGACTAGAGTGCAGTGGCGCCATCTCTGCTTACTGCAACCTCCGCCTCCCGGGTTCAAGTGATTCTCCTGTGTCAGCCTCCTGAGTAACTGGGATTATAGGCAGCTACCACCACACCCAGCTAATTTTTGTGTTTTTAGTAAACATGGGGTATTAGGCCTGGCACAGTGGCTCAGGCCTGTAATCCCAGCACTTTGGGAGGCCAAGGTGGGCGGATCATGAGGTCAGGAGTTCCACAGCAGCCTGACCAACATGATGAAAACCTGTCTCTATTAAAAATACAAAAAAATTAGCTGAGCCTGGTGGCAGGCACCTGTAATCCCAGCTACTCGGGAGGCTGAGGCAAGAGAATTGCTTGAACCCAGGAGGTGGAGGTTGCAGTGAGCCAAGATGTTGCCACTGCACCCCAGCCCAAGCGACAATGTGAGACTCCATCTCAAAAAAAACAAACAAACAAACAACAAAACGACAGGGTTTTGATATGTTGGTCTGGCTGGTCTCAAACTCCTGACCACAGGTGATCGCCCTCCTCAACCTCCCAAGCTGCTGGGATGACAGGCGTGAGCCACCATGCCCTGCCCACTCTATTTTCTTTTTATTCCCTAAATTTTAATATGTTTGAGTTTGTCTGTTCCTTTGTTACTGTTTTCTTACATAAAAGAAATTCTGCCTAATCCTTCGGAAAAAGAAAAAATCTTCCTGTGACTTCTGAAAGTGTTCTGGTTTTATCTTTCACATTTGAATATATAATAAGTTGATTATGGTTCATGGAATAGAGAAGAATACAATGCATTTTCCCAAGTAGATGCCAGCCTGGTTTGTCTCATATTTTAAAATGCATGTGATTTCTTTTTCTATTCTACAGTGCCTACTCTATCATTCATCAACTTTCCATATAAATGCTGGGTCATTAACACTTTTTTTTCCCTTTGATCTTCTTACTCATCTCTCTGCTAATACTGTGCTGTCCTGAATATTTTCGTTTGAAAATCTTAGAAGTATGTTAGACAAGCCATCACTCTTTTTTGAGATGACTAAAAATCATTAGACATTTGTCATTTTTACTACGTAAGAAAAAGTAGTTTTTCTTGCCCAAAAACAACCTGAGTTGGGAATTTCTGTGATTTCATAGGAATAACATCTGGAAGTGGTGATATAAATGTCATTTTAAAAAACATGTGTCGCATTTCCTCTTATTCCTTTCTACCTTGATATTGTGCAATAGAAATTTTTAAAATTGTGACATTAGTATTACCAAATATCAATTATTGGTTTTATTTACTACTCAGTTAAATCTAATGAGCCTACTCTGTCTTGGTGTAATCACATCACATGGGCTCAACTCCTCAGTTAACAAGTGACAGCATGTGTAAAATATTGTCTACCAGGGAAATTCATTGAACACTTAGTGTTCAGACTGTGTTTTGGTGTCTGGTTCCCTAAGCACCACTGCAGTGACACAAAATAATAGACCTTCAGCAGAAAAAGTTTTGGCAAATATAAGCCATTTAGATGCAGTGAGTCATTCTTATTACTTGGGTTGGTGGAATCCCTTTCAAAATGTAAGTTACTAATACAAACAAAGATGGAACTTTGCGAGCAGGCATTTTTAAGAATAAGTAGTCTCAAGACTTATAATATTAACTCTCTTATGCACATCAGGTAGGACTTTATTATGACAGATACTAGAAATGTACAAAGTGAAGTTAAATGGTAACTCCTAGCAACATATCTTACGCCCTGGTTTCTCTAATAAGATGGGAGTTTCTACTTTGCTGTTGCCTTTTTGAATAGTTCAATTCTAGCATTCGTACTGCTGTGTGGGAGGGAGTATGTGTGAACAGAGTAAGAGTTGTGACAATCAAGTCACAGAATAAATGCTTGAAATTTTAGAATCATGTAAACAGCTTATGGATTGAGTATAGATTCCCAGTGCTGTCAGTTCCACCCATCCTTCTATCCACATGTGTGGGATGTTCTAGGACCCCGTGGCTTTTGAGGATGTGGCTGTGAACTTTACCCAGGAGGAATGGGCTTTGCTAGATTCTTCTCAGAAGTTTCTCTGCAGAGAAGTGATGCAGGAAACCTGCAGGAACCTGGCTTCTGTAGGTGAGAATGACAAAACATTTCACTTAATTACAGAAGTATTTCCCTATCATCAGTGCTATTTGTGATTTGGAATGTGGCAAGGGAATGATTTGGTGAAGAAATCAGGCATGGGCACTCTGTACAATGAACATGAAATCTAGTAATGTTTCTATAGTTTGTAAAAATTTATGATAATTTTGTGGGTCTGTATTTTAGGAAACAAATGGAAAGGCCAGAATATTGAAGATCACTTTGAAAAATCTGGCAAAGAGATAAGATAATTTGCACTGAGGAGAGGAAATAAAGTCCTCTGAAGGAATCTTAGCTTGTCATGAACTTAAAAACAAGCGATCAAAACAAATAAGAGTCACTTGAAATTTATTTCTTTTTAGAAAAATTTCACCCAAAATGTAATGTGCTTCAGTGTAGCAGTCAGTATTTGGAAAACAGTTTACTTGAAAATAGTACTACAAAATTGTGCACATGAATGTTACTAATTTGGTCATAGCCATGCAGGTGGTAGCGGTGTTTTCAGTAGTAACCCATTTACTTTCAAATAATTCAGTCATGGCAAAAAAAAAAAAAAAAAAAAAAAAGCATTTTCCTGGGTATTGGTAGCAGTGTAAGTCAAAGACCTATTAATAAGTAGAAAGTTATTAAACCAACCAATAATAATGTGCTTGTCTTTTTTTTTTTTTTTTTTTTTACAGAATTCATATGATACAGAGACTGTGTGAAAGCAAAGACGGTAGTCAGTATGGACAGTTGTCAGCCAAATTCCAAAGCTTGATCTGAATGAGAACATTTCTCCTGGATTAAAACAATGTGAATGAAGTATTTGTGGAAAAGTCTTTGTACGTCATTCCCTCCTTAACAGGCACATCTTAGCTCACTCAGGATACAAACCATATGGAGAGAAGCAACATAAATGTGAACAGTGTGGGAAACTCTTCGTTTCTGTTCCAGGTGTTAGAAGACACATGATAATGCACAGTGGAAATCCAGTTATACATGTACGATATATGGGAAAGCTTTTTATTTTCTCAATTCAATTGAAAGACATCAGAGAACTCACACAGGAGAAAAACCCTATAAATGTAAACAATGAGGTAAAGCGTTCACTGTTTCCGGTTCTTGTCTAATACATGAACAAACTCATACTAGAGAGAAACCCTACGAATGTAAGGAATGTAGAAAAACATTCAGATTTTCTTGTTCCCTTAAGATGCATGAAAGGACTCACACGGGAGAAAGACCCTATAAATGTACCAAATGTGATAAAGCCTTCAGCTGTTCCACTTTCCTTGGTTACTATGGAGGCATTCATACTGGAGAGAGACCCTATGAATATAAACAATGTGGCAAAGCCTTTAGTCATTTGAGTTCCCTTTGTAACCATAGAAGTACTCATACGGGAGAGAAACCCTATGAATGTAAACAATGTGACCAAGCCTTCAGTCGCCTCAGTTCCCTTCACCTCCATGAAAGAATTCATACTGGAGAAAAACTCTATGAATGTAAGAGATGCGGTAAAGCCTACATTCGTTCCAGTCAGTTTACTCGCCATGAAAGAAGTCATGATATAGAGGTTGGGTGTAGTGACTCAGCCTATAATCCCAGCACTTTGGGAGGCCAAGGAGTGTGTATTGCTTAAGCCCAGGAGTTTATAACCAGCCTGGATTAAAACAATGTGAAACAACCTGGGCATCATGGTGAAACCCCGTCTCTACAAAAAATAAAATAATGTCAGGCGCGGTGGCTCACGTCAGCTACTCGGGAGGCTGAGGTAGGAGAAGGACGTGAACCCAGGAGGCAGAGCTTGCAGTGAGCCGAGATCGCACCACTGTACGCCAGCCTGGGCGACACAGCGAGACTCCGTCTCAAAACAAATAAATAAATAAAAATAATTAACTGGGCATGGTGGCACATTTCAGTGGTCTTAGTTCTTTTTCAAGGACATAAAAAGCAATGGGGGGTTGGGGAAAAGCCCTGTGCATGCAGATCACGAGGTCAGGAGATCGAGACCATCCTGGCCAACATGGTGAAACCTCGTCTCTACTAAAAATACAAAAAGTAGCTGGGTGTGGTAGCATATGCTTGTAATCCCAGCTACTCAGGAGGCTGAGGCAGGAGAATCACTTGTACTCAGGAGGCGGAGGTTTCAGTGACCCGAGATTCTGCCACTGCACTCCAGCCTGGTGACAGAGTGAGACTCCATTTCTAAATAAATAAATCAATACACAAACAAATAAATAAAGCCCCTTGAATGTAAGAAATGTGGTAAAACATTTACTCTTTCCCATTCCCGCATAAACATGAAGAGGCTCACACTGCAGAGAAACCTTCAGAATGTAGGAATGTGGCCAAACCTTCCGATTTTCCTGTTTTTGAAGATTTGGGAGGACTCAGACTGGAGAAAAGCCTTTTGAATCTAAATTTGTGGTAAGGCCTTCAGTTGTGTTAGTTCCATATGAAGACATCAGCTCAGTCCTGAGAAAAACCCTATGAATGTCCAGAACGTGGGAATGTTTCATTTCTCTCATCCCCACTCAAGGACCTATGAAAATGCACACTGTAGCTGGCTGGACCTTGTAAATACAAGAACGTACACAGGATTAAGACTCTAATAGTTTAGAAACTGCAAGAATATTTTCAGTTTTCACATTTACTTGAAAAGTCATGTGAAAACTCCCATGGGAAAGAAGCTCTATAAGTGAAGCTTTTCTAATTTGGAAAGCCTGACGCAAATTAATTATCGTGCAGTGTTTGAAAAAAGTGTATGAAATGTTACACAAGTTACAAGTATATTGTTTTTATCAGTGACTCATTCTTAAAGAGTCTTGAGTATGCATTTCACGTTGTTTTGCAGGGAACCCTTGAGGTGAGAGTTGTGTAAATGCTCTTTAAGCAGTAGTACTTGAGTTTCATAGATAATGAGATGAAGTTTGTTGGTAGAATTTTTGTCTATTCATTTGATAATGTCCTGGATTCATGGTTGAATTTTGATGTTTTTCTAATATGTAGGTAAGTTCAATTTTTTTATTTCATTATTATCTTTTTTTGAGATAGAGTCTCACTCTGTTGCCCAGGCTGGAGTGCAGTGGTGTGATCTCGGCTCACTGCAACCTCCACCTCCTAGGTTTAAGCGATTCTCCTGCCTCAGCCTCCTGAGTACTTGAGACTACAAGCGCCCGCCACTACATCCAGCTAATTCTTTGTATTTTTAGTAGAGACAGGATTTCGCCATGTTGGCTAGGCTGGTCTTGAACTCCCGACCTCATGATTTGCCTGCCTCGGCCTCCCAACGTGCTGAGATTACAGACATGAGTCACCGTGCCCGTCCAGGTAAGTTTCATTTGTACGTATTGCCCTGTGATTAATGGACCAGTGAATAATGATTGTGAATTTTTGAGATAGTCTTACTAGCCTCATTTGGTAAACTTTGATTATACCTTGTTCATTATACACATTCCACCTTTCTTTATTAAAGGTAAAATTACTCTTGATGTAAAGATGTTTGTTTTTTGCTAATACTGAGTTGGTATTAATTCCTAAGTACATAAAGTTTATCATAGAGTATCATCTCGTGAGTTCTTTACATCTGTTGCCCTTTATTCTTTATTATTTCTGTCTGTTATTTGGATCGTTCACTTTGAAGGAAGGAGAGAGGACTGTGATAGGACGATACGTTGTAACCAATCTGAGGGAGGAAGCATTCAGTCTCTCAGTCACATATGATAACATTGAGCTTTTCATCGATGCCTTTGGTGTTGTAGAAGATCGTATTACACCATTAAGGTATGATAGTTTATATATTGTATTTTAGAGTATTACAGTCCTACCAGTCAGTGTCACATGATTCAGTTCCCTACCAGTCAACAGACAAACCAATCACGTACTCCTGTAGGAACAAAGGAACATCCTCAGCCGGGCACAGTGACTCACGCCTGTAATCCCAGCACTTAGGGAGGTCGAGGCGGACGGATCACGAGGTCAGGAGATTGAGACCATCCTGGCGAACACGGTGAAACCCCGTCTCTACTAAAACTACAAAAAATCAGCCACGCATGGTGGTGGGCACCTGTAGTCCCAGCTTCTAGGGAGGCTGAGGCAGGAGAATGGCATGAACATGGGAGACGGAGCTTGCAGTGAGCCGAGATCACACCACTGCACTCCAGCAAGGGTGATAGAGCGAGATTCTGTCTCAAAATAAAGGAAAAAAAAAGGGAACATCCTCACTTTTGTAAAGTGATACCACTCCCGGCTCCCAAGTTAATCCCTGTTTGGGCCTGTGGGAGCTTACGCCATCTTCCTATATGTAATTAATAACTGATGTCTGGCTTATCTGTTTAGTAATAGATATTATGTGTTTAACGGTGCCAGTAAACTTAGGGTGCTCATTTCTTCCTCACCAGTGGGGTGCATGAGACGCTATTGAAACAATTGGCAACGCAACACGAATGGAATGGACCAGCCCTCATGCAGGACACCTGCTCAACTTGACCTACCTGCTGTTGGCTGATGGTTTCGTAACACATCAGCAGTCACCTGAATCAGAACCATGAGCTGACGATGGGCCTTCCCTTTGTTCTGCACAGTGTTTTGTGGTCTTCAGGTGTTGTCATCTTCTCCCACACTAAAATGCTCTCATCTCCTAGACATGAATGTTTAATTGCACCCCAGCATGACATTTGGCCTGTGCTTAACAGGCAGTTTTGAGGCCCCGGATTATTAATGCACAGAAGCACAGCACATAAGCCGACACTTAAGTCCTAATTAGCAAGAATCAGGCTGTATCTCTGTAGTCCCTGCATCTACTCTGGTCACCATCTCTGTATGTTTAGGGCAGCCATGTGAACATTATTAATTACTGTACACTCCAAGACAATAGTAATTATGTAGGCAGAAGTAGTGGCCTTGTTTGTTTCTTGTGCTGCTGCTCCCCTTGCCGCTGTCCCCTACACCCTCCTGATGAGGTGTACATCCATGGTGCCTCATGGTTCAAGAGAACTAGTAGATGGCTCACAAGAACACTCTGTCGCTACTGTCTGTGCCTCTGTCACAACAAATATCCTGATCCTTCAGTTTTAAGGGTGCAGGGCCATTTTCCTCCCTTTCTTACTGGTAGTTCTCAAGATAACTGTATGATATGCTGGGAAAGCAATATCCTGATAATCAGGTGACATTGGTCAGAACAGCCCCAGGCTCTGTTAGAGTCCCTGCTTGAAACAGAGTGGCCTTTAACGTTTGTGTCCAGCAAACCACATCGTGGGAGAAAACCCAAGGTGGGCTGCTTTCTGGGGTCTCTCAGTTGTAGTGCAAGTGAAGCATTTACAGTCAAAACTCCATCCATCTGCTCTGGGTAGCCTTCCTGATCTTGTGGTAGCGGTTCATATTGAATCCTAGGCTTCTGTTGTCTTTTGTTTGTTATTTGTAAGTAATAAACTCACTTTATGGAATTTATGTATGGATGTGTTTGGTCTCATTGTACTCAGAAAAGTTGGTAGCCATTACACAGTGAACCCGCTTCATAATTGGTGAAAACACCTATGCCCCCCTTGTGCCACAGCAAGGAGGTTAACTCAGCCAAACATAAACTTCATGTTCCTAAAACCCTGTAGCACAATTATTACCATGTGGGAGGCCTTTAACGATGGTGATACTGATTTGAAGAACTCTGAAGGAAGAAATTTACACAAATGGGTTGGGTACACGGAAGTCCCTCCTAACTTAAAGCAAACCTTACTTTCCTCTGCCTAAAAAGAGTGGAGAGGGCAGGCACGGTGGCTCGGGCCTGTAATCTGAGCACTTTGGGAGGCCAAGGTGGGCAGATCACAAGATCAGGGGTTCAAGACCAGCCTGACCAACATGGGGAAGCCACATCTCTACTAAAAATACAAAAATTAGCCAGGCGTGGTGGTGGGCACCTGTAATCCCAGCTACTTGGGAGGCTGAGGCAGGAGAATTGCTTGAACCTGGGAGGTGGAGGTTGAAGTGAGTCAAGACCATGCCACTGCACTCCAGTCTGGGTGAGAGGGCAAGACTCCGTCTCAGGGAAAAAAAAAAAAAAAAAAAAGGGTGGATAAGAACTGAAACAGGTTTAAAATTTCACCTAATTGGGAATGCAAAGTTTACAAAAATAATATTTAAAATAAAATGCTAAATGAGTGCTCATTGAATTTTATGCCTCCACAAAGTAGGTTGTGAATTAACTTCCACATCTGTTGAAAGCCACCAAAGTTGGGAAGCCTGCATGTCTGAAATTCACATGTGGCTCAAATAAGAATTATACCTGGGGATACCCAAAAGTTTAAATATGGTATCCCCTGTAATATTATGAGGAATTACTATACAGAAAACAGGTTGCCTTCCTTTAACTCTGTAAATAATATTATCTTGCCTAAATTCTCCAAAACGCATCGCTCTGCGGTATCCTATAGTGGACATAGGTTTCCTGACCAATGAGCACTAAAAGTAAGTGTGTGCAACTCACCTATGTTCTTATCAAAATGGAAATCCCCGAATCCCACCAGTTAGAATAACATGACAGAATGTCAGGTTTTTGGAATATATAGGTTTTCTGTAAGGTTATTAGGTATTGATTCCATTTTTAAAGTAGATATCAATATTTTTAGATTACCTATTTCTCCTATGTTTTAGTATTAATAGATTGTGTCTTTTAATTCATCCAGTTGGTCTAATTTACCAAGTTTGTGGGTTATGGAGATTGTAATATTCTTTATTATGTTATCATCCATGGGCTCTCTAATATAAAGGCCTCTTTTAATTTTTCTATTATTAGGTTGTTGTCAAAGTAATTGTGGTTTTGGACCGTGAATTTTAAATTTTTATAACTAGGCTGCAACACATCTTTATTAATCAAAATAGAACCCATTACAATGGACTGGGCACAGTGGCTTACACCTGTAATCCCAGCACTTTGGGAGACTGAGTCGGGTGAATCAGGAGGTCAGGAGTTTGAGACCAGCCTGACCAACGTGGTGAAATCACGTCTCTACTAAAAATACAAAAAGTAGCCAGTGTGGTGTCAAGTGCCTGTAATCCCAGCTACTCAAGAGGCTGAGGCAGGAGAATCTCTTGAACCCAGGAGGCAGAAGGTAGAGTGAGCCAAGATTGCACCTTTGCACTCTGGCCTGGGCGACAGAGTGAGACTAGGTCTTAAAAAAAAAAAAAGAAACCATTACATTGAACACATTTTTGCCAATGAGAAATAAACTTATTTATTCCGTGCTTTCAGGGTTCGGTGAACTCTTGGAAAGCATTTTCTGCATCCTGCTGGTTGTGTAAGTGTTTTCCCTGCAAAAAGTTGTCAAGATGCTTAAAGAAGTGGTAGTTGTTTGGCGAGAGTTCAGGTGAATATGGCAGATGAGACAAAACTTCATAGCCCAGTTTATTCAACTTTTGAAGTCCTGGTTGTATGACATGTGGTCATGCGTTGTGGAGAACTGGGCCCTTCATGTTGACCAGTGCCAGCTCCAGGTGCTGCAGTTTTCCATGCATCTCATCGATTAACTAGGCATACTTCTCAAATGTAATGATTTCACCAGGATTCAAAAAGTGTAGTGGATCAGAAGACCGGCAGCTGACCACCAAACAGTGACCATGACCTTTTTTTGGTACAAGTTTGACTTTGGGAAGTGGTTTGGAGCTTCTTCTCAGTCCAACCAGTGAGCTGGCTGTTGTATGAAATCCACTTTTAGTGGCATGTCACAATCTGATCAAGAAATGGTTCATTGTTGTTTCATAGAATAAGAGAAGATGACACTACAAAAGGATGATTTTAAAAATATTTGGTCAGCTCATGAGGTACCCACTTATCAAGATTTTTCAGCTTTCCAATTGGCTTCAAATGCTGGATGACCATAGAATGGTCGACATTCAGTTTTTCACCAACTTCTCGTGTATCTGTAAGAGGATCGAATTCAGTGGTTGCTCTCAATTGGCCGTTATCAACTTCTGGCCCAGAGCCTGAGGCTGAGGCTGCCATGACCACCCTGTTGTCTTCCTTCTGGGGTCCCCAGGAAGCTCCCAGGACTGAATGATCCCCACAAATACAGTGGCCAGGATGGGAGGGCTGGAGGTCAACTACCCTCCCCCCGCCACCACAACCAAGAGGCCCCCATGGAGGTTGGCCCCGAGATGTGGGTCCCTGTGGGATGCAGGCTCCCACGGATACTTCAGGGGATGAGCACGGGTCCTCCTGGCTGACAGGACCTGGTGGGCACTGGGTGTGTGGGGCCTGTATAGTTGGGTTGGACAGAACTGGGCCTAACCAGGGAGCCAGAGACTGGTGTGTCTTCCAGATTTCCTATGAGATCCCCTATCTGGTCATAGATGATGGTGATTGCTCTGAATCCCTGTAAGGTGTTAGGTGCTCCATTCTTACCAAGTTTATTTTGTTACCTGGTAGAACTTGGCTCATAAAGAAGAAAATGGTGAAGAGGAGGACAGGAATCCTTATGGCTGAAGAAAGAAGAAAGTTTGGCTTCATTTCCAGGAGGCAGAGAAAACTTCCGTCCGTGGCTCTCTAGCACCAGTGGAATGTCTCTGTTTGGATAAGAAGAGCCTTTCTGTACCTCATTAGGGATATTCATAGATAGAGGTGCTCTATGCTTGCAAAACTGCTTTGATGGGAGGACTGATGTGGAGGCACAGTTTTGGCCAGAAAACCTTGTTAAATGGGAACATAAGCTACAAACATTTTGGCAAAAGATGAAAGTTTATGAACAAACAACCATTTATATTGTTACAATAAGTTAGACTGTGTTGAGAAACCAGTTGCTTTCGTTAATGACCAGACATTTTGTTAGTGAACACTTCCCAGACTTTACTAGCCCTGCTAAGAATTAATCACCCCACTTGCTCCTGGTCTGAAACCCCAAAGTGCTTTGTTGATGTTACAGTGCTTACTGCCTTGTATGTTAGATTAGTGAATGTATATTTGCCTCTTCCACTACTGTATGAGTTTCTTGCTTGCTAGGACAAGGCTATATTCCTCAGAGCAGAGGAGGGAGTTGAATCATGCGGCCATTTATTCTCAAATCCTCTTCACCAAGTGGAACAAAACAGAACAGCGAAAGACCACTGCACATGGAAGCAGGAGGTCTGGATTTGGGTTCTAGATCTCTAGATCTATTACTAACTGGAGGTACGGATATAGTCAGGAAAATTGTCTTCCTTAGGTGCTTACTTGATAACACCTATAAATGTTGAGATCTGTTGGATCTAGATCAGGGGATTCTCAATCATTACTATGCATAAAATCAACTGGAAGAGTTGCTTTGGTATACAGATGCTTAGTTCCATCTCATGATATTTTTACTGTTTTTTAAAATTGATCTAGTATTTTTCATTAAATAATGTAAACTTTCTTAGTCTACATCTAATACAACTCCCACCGGCATACAAATACATTGAATGATATTAGCAGCAGAATCTTTAAATAAAGTAACCATATACAACTATTAAACCACTTTTTTCATTCCTTATTATTTCATGCTGTTTGTCACCATTGTCATCATAATCAGCATCATCCTACATTGCTGAACAGCCATTATGAACCATATGGCATAAACATTTTTCCTACTCATAAGGAGCATATATTCTCTATATGCATATGAAATTAATGTCTGAACAAAGTGGCTTAAACAAGGCAGAAGTTTATTTCTTTCCCACTTATATCTATAGTTACACCTATCATGGCTGGTACAGATGCTTGCCAAATTCATTAGGGACACAGGCCCCTTCCAGCTGTCTGCTCTGCTGTACTTTAGAAGAGGCTCCAGTTTGGCTGCTAAATGCCCACCTATCATTTTTTAATTCCAGGCAGCAGGAAAGAAAATAGCCAAGAGAGAAAAACAAGGGAACATCTACCCCTCCCTTTAAATTTTTTAACCAACCACCTCTTTTTTTTTTAACCCAGTTTGTTGAGCTATGATTACATTTAAAAAGCTGTACATGTTTAAGGTATGCATCTCAGTGAGTCTGGGGATAAGTATACATCATGAACACCACTACCCTTAAGATTATACACACATCCTTCACCGCCCAAAGTCCCCCCCATTATGATTATTATTATTACTGGTAAGAAATGTTGGTAAGAACACAAAATCCACCCTTTTAGCAAATTTTCAGTATGCAATACAGTATTCTTAGCTCTAAGCACTATGCTGTAAATGAGACCTCCAGAACTTACTTATATGGTATATCTGAAACTTTGTGCTCTAACCATATCTACCCATTTCCCCTGCACCACGGCCCCTGGTAACCACCATTCTTCTCTCTGCTTTTGTGAGTTTGTCTATTTTAGATTTCAAATGCAAGTGAAATCATATAGTTATTGTCATTCTGTGGCTGGCCTATTTCATATAACGTAATGTTCTCGAAGTCCACCCATGTTGTCACAAAAGACAGGGTTTCATTATTATGTAACACTGAACAATATTCCAATGCATGTATGTATTACCCATTTATCCTGATACTCTCCCTCCACCTGCCTCCCAACAGGCCCCAGTGTGTGTTGCTCCCCTCTCAGTATCCATGTGTTCTCATTGTTCTGCTTCCACTTGTAAGTGGGAACATGCAGTGTTTGATTCTCTGTTCCCGGGTTAGTTTGCTGAGGATAATGGCTTCCAGCTCCATCTATGTCCCTGCAAAGGACATGATCTCATTCCTTTTTATGACCGCATAGTATTTCATGGTGTATATGTACCACATTTTCTTTATCCAGTCTATCATGGATGGACATTTGGGTTGATTCCATGTCTTTGCTATTGTGACTAGTGCTGCAACGAACATGTGTGTGCATGTATCTTTATAACAGAATGATTTATATTCCTTTGGGTATATACACAGTAATGAGCTTGCTGGGTCAAGTGATCTTTCTGGTTCTAGGTCTTTGAGGAATCACCATACTGTCTTCCACAATGGTTGAACTAATTTACATTCCACCAACAGTGTTAAAGTGTTCCTATATCTCAACAGCCTCATCAGCAGGTAGTTTTATTTAAAAAATTTTTGAGAAACCTTCATACTGTTATCCAAAATGACCATAGTAGTTTGTATTTCCACCACGAGTATACAAGGGTTATCTTTTATCCACATCCTCACTAATACTTGCTATTCATCTTTTTGATAACAGCTATTCTAAGAGGTGTCAGGTGACATTTCATGGTGGTTTTTATTTGCATCCCCCTGACAATTAGAGATGGTAAGAATTTTGTCATATATTTGTTGGCCATTTGTATCTTTTCTTCTTGGAAATGACTATTCAGATCTTCACCTGTTTAAAAAGAAATTTCAACTTTTATTTTAGATTCAGTGAATGTATGTGCAGGGTTTTACATTGGCACATTGTGTGATGCTGAGGCTTGGAGTATGAATGATCTTGTAACCCAGGTAGAAAACATAGTATTTCATGGTGTATATGTTTTTCAGGTCTTGGTCCCCACTTTCCCTTCCCCTTCTTGTAGTCCCCAGTATCCGTTGTTCCCATCTTTACATCCATGTGTAATCAGTGCTTTGTTCTTACTTATAACTAAGAACATATGGTATTTGGTTTTTTCTTCCTGCATTATTTTAGAATAATGGCCTCTAGCTGCATCCAAGTCGGTGCAAAGGACATAATTTTTTTAATGGTTGCGTAGTATTCCATGGTGTACATATACTATATTTTCTCTATTCAATGATAGAGAAAATATTCATGTCTTTGCTATTGCAAATAATGGTATAATAAATATATGAGTGCACACGTCTTTATGGTAGAACAATTTATTTTCTTTTGGATACAAGGGTCAGTCCCCATGGCTGCTGTCAAGGGCTAGCGTTGAGTGCGTGCAGCTTTTCCAGGCTCAGGGTGCAAGCTGTCAGTGGATCTATCATTCTGGGGTCTGGAGGATGGTGGCCGTCTTCTCAGAGCTCCACTAGGCAGTGCCCCAGTGGGGACTCTGTGGGGGCTCCTACCCCATATTCTCCCTCTGCACTGCTGTAGTAGACATTTGCCATGAGGTCTCCACCCCAGCAGGCTTCTACTGGACATACAGGCTTTTCCATACATCTTTTGAAATCCAGGTGAAGGTTTCTGATATGGTTTGGCTCTGTGTCCCCCCCCAAATCTCACCTCAAATTGTACTCCCACAATTCCCACATGTTGTGGGGAGACCTAGTGGGAAATAATTGAATCATGGGGGCAGTTTCTCCCATATCGTTCTCATGGTAGTGAATAAGTCTTACGAGTTCTGATGGTTTGATAAGGCGAAACCAGTTTTGCTTGGCTCTCATTCTCTCACTTGCCTGCTGTGTTGTAAGACCTGCCTTTCGCCTTCTGCCTCCCCCCAGCCATGTGGAACTGTAAGTCTAATTAAACCTCTTTCTTTTGAAAATTGCCCAGTCTCGGGTATGTCTTTATCAGCAGCACACACCTGTACTTTGTGCAACTGCAGGTTTAATATCCCATGGCAATTGCCAAGGCTTATGGCTTGCACCCTCAAAGCAGTGACCCAAACTGTGTCTGGGGCCTTTTTAGCCATGGCTGGAGCTGGAGTGGTTGAGAGGTAGAATGCTGTGAGCACTGTCCTGCCCTTGCCCTGGCTGGTTCAGCCCTAGGCCCAGCCCACAAAGCCAGTCTTCCCTTACAGGCCTCCAGACCTTTGAAGGGAGGGGCTGCCACCAGCCAAGGACTGTGAAATGCCTTTCAGGCTCTTTCTTCATTGTCTTCTATTAGCATCTGCTTTCCTTTTAGTTATGCAAATGTCTTCAGCCTGCTTGAATTTCAGAGGATACCAATGGCCTTAAAAGTACCATATGACCCCTAACACTTCCTGACTTCATTTCTGCAATGTATTTTAATTTTTTACATCATCATGAATATTGAAACTTTTTATATCTATTCACTTTCCATTTGTTTTCAAGTCCAGTTTACTTCCAAATAATTTTAGAATATAGAGTCTCCATAAGACTCTAGTTTGTCTGGTTTCTTGCTGTACCCCATGACTGGGAATGCTTTCTAGTACATACAATACACTCAAAAGTACTTACGAGGCTGCATGCGGTGGCCCACGCCTGTAATTTCAGCACTTTGGGAGGCCGAGGTGGGCGGATCACGAGGTCAGGAGATCGAGACCAACCCGGCTAACATGTGTGAAACCCCGTCTCTACTGAAAAAAAAAAAAAAAATAGCCGGACGTGGTATCGGGCGCCTGTAGTCCCAACTACTCGGGAGGCTGAGGCAGGAGAACGGCGTGAACCCGGGAGGCGGAGCTTGCAGAGAGCTGAGATCTACTACTACTGCGCTCTAGCCTGGGCGACAGAGCAAGACTCCATCTCAAAAAAAAAAAAAAAAAAAGTACTTATCAATGAAAAAAGGAATGAATCTTCCTAAACTCTTTGGTTTCCAAGTTGATGTGGGGTTTTTAGTACTTGTCTCAAAAATCCAATCAAATTGACCCTGGTGTGTCTCCAGAATGAAGTTTTGATGAGGTTCAGTATCTGTGCAATCAGGGCATGTCTCTTGGAATGTAGTGCTGATTAGGTTTATCAATTGTTTTTTCCTATATAAGGGGAAGCCAATCAGAGGATGCGTTTTCCCAGAGAAGGAGCATCAGAAGAGTTTAAGACCTTGGGGGAAGAGAGTCTTGCTGCTTGCTTGTGGGACTTGCCTTGGAAGGTAGATAAGTTCACAGCATCCTCCAATTTTTTATTTTTGGTGAGTTCTCCAAGCACTGAGATGTGAACTGGTCTCATTCCCTTACAATGATACTGTTACCAGTAGAAGAGATTCGAGTTACTGGCAGCATATCTGCATGGGTCCATAAGCAACTTCAGTCCTTGCTTCCTCAGAAGAAAGAATTCGACTGAGGGGCATACAGCGGAAAAAGAGACTAAGTTTCAGAGCAGGAGTGGAAGTTTATTTAAAAAGGCTTTAGAACAGAAAGGAAAGGAAAATTCTCTTGGAAGAGACCCAAGTGGATGCCTGAAGGTCCAAGAGAGAAAAGAGAAGGGCCTTTTACCTTGATCCTGGGATGGGCTTCCATCTTTCCCATGATTCTTCCTTTAGGGAGAGTTTCTGGCATGCACAGTGCTTTCCTTACCCTTTGGAATTGAGCATGCCCGGTGTGTTTAGGGAGTTATATGCATGTCCATCTGAGGCTTTCTTTCCTTTTCCAGCGGAGTGTGTCCCCGGAAGATTATACTTTGTCATTTTTGTCTCTTAACATGAATGCCCAAGAAGTTGCTTCTTCCTGGAGTCTGCATTTAATTAACATTTTTGATGTTAACAGGTGTAGACCACCATGAAATGGCCTCTCTCTGGTGCTGCCTAATTATCATTTTTAGAGAGGCAAAGTGATCATTAACAGACCATCACCTGACATTTCTAGTGGGTAGGGGAAGAGCCCTCTCCTGCCCTGCTCCTGCTCTTCTACCTGTAACAAGACAAGCCTTGAATATCATCAGACATGTGTCCCATCAAGGCAGCATCTCATTATTAAACTTTACTGTGTGAATTGTTCCTTCACATCCTCATATTCTGTGCTCACTATCTGTGTGCCTTGTCCATTTTTGTTTTGACCATATCTCATTATTTTAAGTGCCTTCTCCAAGATTCTAGATCTGCATTGACCAATAGAGTAACTACTAGTCACATGTGGCTATAAACTGTAAATTAATTATAATTAAATAACTAAATGGCATATCCTTAGTAGTAATAGCCAAATTTGTGGCCAAACTAGAAATTCTGTAACTACATATGTGTGGTAGTTACTGCATTGGACAATGTAGATACAGAGAATTTCTTTCATCACAGAAAATCATGTTGGCCATGTTGGCTGCTACTTACTTTTATTTTATTTTTATTTTTTATTTCTTTGAGACAGAATTTTGCTCTTGTTGCCCAGGCTGGAGTGCAATGGCATGATCTCAGCTCACCGCAAGCTCCGCCTCCCAGGTTCAAACGATTCTCCTGCCTAAGCCTCCCTAGTAGCTGGGATTACAGGCATGTGCCACCACGCCCACCTGGTTTTTTTTTTTTTCTATTTTTAGTAGAGACGGGGTTTCTCCATATTGGTCAGGCTGGTCTCAAACTCCTGACCTCAGGTGATCTGCGTGCCTCCGCCTCCCGAAGTGCTGGGATTGCAGGTATGAGCCACTGCGCCCGGCCTTATTTTTAAATTCTATTTGTGTGCTTTATAGTTAAATTATATTCTGCTTCTCTATATTCATTTCCTTTCACGGATTTTCTCAGGCAATTCTTAAATTTCATTCATTTACCTTCTTGAGGAAAGTACTTAAATCATTTTTTAAAAATAATGTACAGCAAATAATTTTTCCACGGATATTGTTTTAGCTTTATTGTGTTGGTACTTTTACATACTATATTCAGGTGTTATTATTTTTCATAACTTACTTTAAAAATTGTGCCAAGTTTGTTTAAAAGAGATTTCTCCCTTGATTTTCAGAGGTCAGATTGTGTCTTCCATTACTGTTATTTTAGTTTAATTTTATTTTATTATATGTAAATATGTTGCATATTCCTTTTTTAAAAATGTGAGATTTTTTCTCTCTCTTGTTACACAAACTTTTTATGCAGTGTTCATTATGCACTTTAAAAATAAGTATTTTGTTTCAAGGCATAGTGCTTTCACACATACAACCTTAGAATAATTTTAAATTCCATTCCACTTTCACCATTCCTGAACTACTTTGAATATATTGGATGTTGGAAGCCATAAGAGGTTTTGACTTGCAATCCAGTCAAGATGATAGGATTTTCCATTTATAGTGTAATCTGATATATATTCGTTTTGGTTTCATACTTTTAAAAAATCTATTCTCTTTTACTTTGTAGTGACCTTTGCTTTTCTATTTGTGCATTGCTAGAATGTCAGCTGCTGTTTCCCTAGCACCTGAGATGTTACTCAACACTGTATAGTGCTGGTGTTGAGAATTGAGAGAATCTACTAAATAATAGCACTTTTCAAGACCGCAGTTCTGAATTAAAAGGAAGGGAAAGGACAGGCAAAAGAATATAGATATCAGCTATTTTTACTGAAGATCTGTTGGAGAACATGGTTTTGGTGTCCAGGAACTTGAGACCTAATACTGCATTCCTAATACTTCACTAAGGTGTACCTAAATAGCCCTGAAAGGGCGAGGAAGTCACAAGTCAGCCTCTTAATTGTTATGGGTGTCCTTAAAATATTAAGGGAATATTGAGGATGCAGAATGGCTCCTTCCTCATGACTTTTTAAGAGATCTGGGCCGGGCGCTGTGGCTCACGCCTGTAATCCCAGCACTTTGAGAGGCTGAGGCAGGTGGATTACCTGAGGTCAGGAATTCCAGACCAGCCTGACCAAAATGGAGAAACCCCGTCTCGACTGAAAATACAAAATTAGCCAAGCGTGGTGGCGCACGCCTGTCATCCCAGCTACTTGGAAGGCTGAGGCAGGAGAATAGCTTGAACCTGGGAGGTGGAGGTTGCAGTGAGCTGAGATTTCACCATTGCACTCCAGCCTGGGCAACAAAAGCGAAACTCTGTCAAAAAACAAAAAAGGAGAGAGAGAGAGAGAGATCCGGAGGGAGATACTAAGCTGTGCAGACTCTCATCTTGAAGTCACCAAATACGTAAGTTGTTATTCCTGCTCTGGTGAGAAGTTTGTCAATACAGTTTTTCCATGAATTAATGAAAATTTTAGACCCATAATGTAAGTTTAAAAAAATTTATCCTAAAGATTGCTTGTGTATGTATGTGTTTTGAAATGTATTTAATCTCTATATCTTGAAATAGTTTTTATAGATTCCACACAAGGGTCCGTTAGGAAATAAGTGTGTTTTAATTTTCTTATAATATTTGTCCTTTTTTGTCCCTGGCACAGTTTGTATATGACCATTTAAATTACTTTTAGTTCATGTTTGGGTTATAATCACACACAAATATTCTCTAAGGTCCAAATCTTATTTTGATATTCAAGGAAGAGTTTACATGGTAATAATAGTAAGGGTTACAGCTGGTTTCACTGAAGCTTTGTAGACATTCTCTAATACCTTATCTTTTTGAAGAAATATCTGTTCTGCTTGAATTATAGACTACATAATACATGTACTGTCAGGTACATTCATGGAAGGGACAGGCAGAAGGAGTCATATGTTACTGGAGTCTTGATGAACAGATGTAGGAAATAGTCCAAGGAATAAGAAAAAAGTTGATATTGAAAAGTGCTTGTTGAAGTCTGTAAATGTGCATTAAAATGTGTCAGTAAAAATAGACACAGTGAAGTTTGGGAACTGGGGTCTGAATCCTGGAGTCCCCAGAATCATAGAGAACCTTGATTAGGGGAGTAATTTTGTAAAAAAAACCAGAAGAGGCAGTGACAAGGCAGAATAGAATTAAAAGTATTTCTGTGTCATTTTCTAGTTTTGTAATTTTGTCATATTTGTCAAACTCTGTTGATTATTTATTAAACTGGTAAACTACAATCAGCAGGGTTATTATAAGGGTTAAATAAGGAAATTTATGTATATCTGTAAGCACAATGTCACAATTAATACAAAGTTACCCTTGTTATTTTTCCTGGACTTCATGTACAAATGGGTCAGTTAATTTTTTGTTATGACACATAATTATCATTTGTACATAAAATATATTTAATTATTTTTGTATTTTTAGCAGGGAAATAATACAAACATGTTTTCCCCCATCTCAAACACATGAGTTCATATAAACATATCCATCTATATACCTACATATCTATGTATGAATATACACATGGACATCAGTATTTCTCAGCAAATATATATCATGATAATCAGAGATATTGCAACTAACAAAGACTAATATAAACCATGATTGCAAAAATTTTAGATACCACCTTAGTAAAATATCAGATTGAGCTGCTAAATTTCTCTCAGCCCTAAGTCATTTTGTATTTTCTGAGCATCCCAGAGGATTGTGACTGTATACACAGGACAGAAACACCTTGACCCAGGGCACTGCTGCGAATTTCTGATGCAGGGGATTTTAAGGGCTAGATAAGCGGGATGGGAGTGTTGACCCTCCAAGTGAAATAAATTCCTGAATTGATTATCCCCATCCTAAAACAGATTTTTTTTTTTTTTTTTTTTGTGATAGAGAGTCTTGCTCTGTCGCCCTTGCTGGAGTGCAGTGTTAGGATCTCGGCGCACTGTAATTGCCTCCTGAGTTCAAGTAATTCTCCTGCTTCAGCCTCGTGAGTAGCTGGGATTACAGGCAAGCACCACCATGCCCAGCTAATTTGTGTATTTTTAGTAGAAATGGGGTTTCGCCATTTTGGCCAGGCTGGTCTCGAACTCCTGACCTCAGGTGATCCACCTGCCTTGGCCTCCCAAAGTGCTGGGATTACAGGCGAGAGCAACTGCAGTTGACCCTAAAACAGATTCTTACTTGATTGATTTCCGAGTTCCAAGGGGAAATGCAAAAGTCGAAATTGAGAGAAAGTAAAAGTCGAGTAAGGCTTCAGAAGGCTGTGATTGGTGTTGGAGAAACATTGCTAGGGCATAAAGCTGGGATAATAAAATCTGAGAAATCCCACAGTGTTTATCTACAGGTAGAAATCATATTCCACATGTGGGCGGAGTCAGGGATCCCTTTGTTTTAAAATCAGTGAGGGACTTGAATATCTGGACTTGTGTCAATTAACATACAAAACTCAGTGCTTTTGATGTTCTCATTCACAAGATATCTGTGTTCCTTCTTTGTCAGAAACCATAGTCATAGGCTTCCTAATTTTGACCGTGGGAAAAGAGGAGAGGCCTCTACGTGTTTGTGTCTGTTGGTCAGGCTGTGGTGCAGGTGGTGTCACACTTCAGTGAAGGTCTGGCTTTTCATCACAGGTTGGTCTGAAAATTATGTACAAGGCTGGTGTCTCACGTGTTCTTTCTCCAACCTCAGCTTTTCTTAGTGCCTGAAGTGTCTGCAAGTGGAAATCCAGAAAAAGACAGAGAGAAACTGAGTTCTTGACAATGCATTCACTAGTGAGTAGGGGATGCCTCTTTCTACTGAAATTATATCCATATTGCTGGCAAATGGGCAGTTTTCTCCAGTTTGCATGGGTGTTTCATTTTTATTCTTTTTTTTTGTTTGTTTTTATGATGCAAAATCCACCCAGCCTGGGTGTTCCAAATGCAATCAGGAGACTTTCAGGTATCTGGCCTCCAATTAAGTTTTCTCAGGACTCTAGGTTGGGTATCATGTGTCAAAGATTCCTAAATTATCAATATAATTTCTAATATTACACTACTTTATTCCAGCCCCTATGCAGGCTATTTACAAAAAAAGACATGAGAGATCTCATTTATGTATTTCTTTTTCTTCCATCCATCCTGTAACCTCATAGGGAAATAATTGACCCATTAACTGTCCCGTTGGCTGAAATAGACTTAGGATAGTGATGAATGCAGGCAATAGAGATGCGTGAAGAGCAGAAGATCACAGCCCAATAATGAGGCTGATGTTCTAGGAGCTGAGTTCAATAAATCCCGTGTGATAGGCCTTGGGCAAGAGCTGCACAGTGTTGAGGAAGAAGGAGAGTTTGATAAAATATGTTTATGCTTTTAAAAACTTTGCAAAAGGACAACTAAAGAAGTCATTATTATTCTTATCCCCATTCATTTTACCTTTTGATAATTAAACTTTTTGCCTTCTGGTAACTGAAAGTAACATATAAGAAATACAATTACTTAACTATGGTTGCACACTCAGGAGAAGGAATATTGTAGATATAGTACAATTTAGGGTTCTGTGGAAATGCTCTATAAGGGCTGGTTAGAAAAAAACAAAACAGTAAAGAGGCCTTTTTATCCTTGTACAAGCCAAGTGACAAGTTAAAGTTAAAAGAGAGGCAGTGAAAACTGATGTTTGGATTGCCCAGAGAAAGTTGAGAACAGGAGGCTTCATATGACAGGAATCATCAGACTAAGACTTCCTCAGTATAGCAGCCTCAGCGGTCTTGTCTTGTGCGGCTGGACTGTCTTTAAGCCTTGTCATGAACACCTGAATTACATAACATTAGAGTGACTATATGTATGAATTGAATCCTATATTCTGCGTAAAACTTGTTCAGTTCTGAAGAATGCTGGAGTCTGGTTCATGACTTTCTAACTTTTTAATGAATAAGGGACCAATGACCTGTATTTCATAAATATTTGCTAGATAGGAAACATGTTTTCCATTACTTCTTTAGATTATTCAAAACACATAATAGGTCTTTTAACCATTTGATTGGTGAAAAACCTGTGGTTTATCTAGAGAAACAATTCATTTAATCATGGTCCTGTTTAAAAAGTAGTAAATCATGGTTATTTGCCTTGTGACAAATCTGTAATTTACTTGAAATTCATGGTAAATTTGTTTTATTTATGAAGGTTCAAGTGAAAATTTTATAATCAGTTATGTACAGGTGATTAACACATTACTGAAAAATATCTGGGCTATATTATGCCACATCTCATGCGATATTTCTTCATAAGAAAGTTTAATGGATTAAGAGTGGGTATGTCTCTGTGAGTGAATCTGAAAGGCAGATACCAGCTTAGTATTGAGAATGAACTGGCTGGAACCTAAAACACTGAGTGTTCTGCATACCCAGCTCCTACCTATGTCATCTCAGCCTTCCTCCTCAGGACATTAAAAGAGATTCTCTGTCTAAACTAAAATGTCTGTGATGTTTTAGAACAAAGTGACTTTTGAAGATGTAGCTATTGACTTCACCCAGGAAGAGTGGGCCATGATGGACACATCCAAGAGAAAGTTGTACAGAGAGGTAATGCTGGCAAACATCAGTCACCTGGTGTCCCTCGGTGAGTCCCTCAACATTCACATATGTATGTAGACACACATTGACTCATTCATTCAATAAGTGTTGGAACAGCTTCCCCATATCTCACTCTAATCTCCTCTGATTCTCTCACAGATCTTATCTGAAAAAAGTTTGAGCTCTCTAAATCTGTCTGAAAGAAATATCTTTATTTTATTTTATTTTATTACGTTTTATTTAGTTTGTCACTCAATTACAATGTAATCTTGACAAGGATTTCATGGTTTCCTTGGTACTCAGTCTCTAATACTCAGAACACACCTGGGAACTTAATGAATATTTTCAATGTATTAAATTAAATATTTTCTAAATAACTCTTCTGCTTTAGTCGCTATGCTTAGGCTGAGACCAATTAGTAAAAACAATAGCAATATCTTTTCTGTATAGAACACCAATTATTTTTGTAAATCGAATGTTTTTTTTTTTGTTCTGCATGAGAATAATAATAAACATACTGTGCAGAGGTTTAATTAATCTCTTTCTGAAAAGACTGTGTATTATGCATTGTGTCTTGGAACTTAGGCATGGACTCAGCATTCATAGGTCCTGACTGTTTTAAATTTTCTTTTCCTGATGGACCTTTCGTTTGGATTTATTTTCTAGTCTCACGTTGGGTCAGAAAAATCCTGGGGAGTTTTCTGTGTTCTAGGTCTTGTGGCCTGAGCTGACCTTCACTGTTTTTATTCTTCCTCGGTGGCCTGCCTTACAGTTGGTGATAATGCACATTTATTGACAGTGAACTCAAAACACATGTACTGTTTCCACTAACAGGGTACAGATAAGCAAATCCTATATAACTTTGCAGCTGGAGCAAGGAAAAGAGCTCTGGCGGGAAGGAAGAGAATCTCTGCAAGGCCAGAATCTGGGTAAGCAACAGGGTCCTGTGCTCTAATAGGAGGAGGTGCTTTGTCAATGAATAATATCAGTCAAATATTAATTAGCGGTTTTATCAAATGAGTGGTAATTTCTAAAATGTAGGTTAAGCTACTGGAGCAGAATTCCTTAGATGTTATTATCATTTTGTTCATATGTCAGATGCTACTCTTGTGTCCTCTTGCCTTTTCTTTTACTTTCGGGAAAAGGATAATTCATGTACTTGTTGGGGTTAAACTGTCACATGCTGCCTCTTTTCCCGATACCCCTGTGAAGACTATCCCTCTATTTACCTGCCTGATATCTCATCTCCATTTTAACTCTTTTCACATTTTAATTTTAAAACTCTTTTCTAATTGCTGACGCTGTACAATCTGTTTCTTCTATTGAAGGATTTTCTTCATTTGACACATTTGTCACATCTAAGTGTTAATTTTTGAAAAAAAATAAACCGGCCTTGGGGTTTTTCAATTACCATAATACCAAGGTAACAATTTATTTTTCAATTATTTCAGACAAGGAAAGTGCCCTTAAGAAAAAACACACGATATCCATGCATCCTATCAGAAAAGACACATCCACCGTTATGTCAATGGTGAGTTTTATAGCTGTGTACACCAGTCATCTAAGTTAAACACCTGGTAATGGGTTAAGTTAGTAATGACGCACAGTCACCTGAGTGTAATTAGGCTGGCATTAAGTGCTTTCTAAGCAAAAGAAAATTTGATACTTTGAATTCAATGAATAAAGTGACCTGTGCTCTAAACCATAACATGAGATCTTTAAAATAGAACAAGTGCATATACATTGCTTATGCTCAGACTTTGAAAGATATTGATATCATCACAATTAATGGAAAAGCTCTGCAGTTGGGATCATACAAAAGAGAAAATATCTGTGTCTGCAGGAGATAACGTGTATGCAAGTGTCAATCGAGAAAAATGACGAGACAAGTCTCAATCATTTTAGGAAATTTATTTGCCAGAGTTAAGGACATGCACCTGGGGGACAGGTGTATACCTTTCTCCAAAGATGATTTTCTCTAAATTTAAAGGGGGAAAGGGTGGGATATTGAGAAGTACACAATTTTCATGCAAAAGGTGGGTAGAAAAAAATAGTGATTCGTGCATTTTTCTGGCTCAGTGAATCTGGATTTTTTTACATAAGATGACATAAACAAATGAGGCAGAGGAATAATGCAGGAGAGCTGCATTTTATATAAGACAACATAGGCAAAATTGGGCAGGGAAACAATCGGATATGCATTTGTGTCTGGTGAACTGGGGATGACTGCGCCTGTAAAGACAAGCTATCAGTTTGCATTGCCATGGTGTAACTTTAACAGCTCATGAGGAATTTCCTTGTGGGCAAAATATGGGGGAGGCATGTAGCTTTTCATCTTGTAGCCATATTATTTAGGAACCAGAAGAGGGAGGCAGGTTTGTGTGACCCTGTTCTCAGCTTGATTTTTCCCTTTGGTTCAATGAGTTTGGGGTGCCAAAATTTAATTTCCTTTCACACAAGTAACACTGGAAAGATTACAACTGGGCTCTACCACTGAATGGTTGGTCTAGGATTCAAAGGTGGTGAAATGAATGTATAGATGTATGTCGGTAAATCATTAAGAGCTTTTAATCTTTGTCCCTGAAGGAGAACTCTCTCATTTTGGAGGATCCCTTTGAATGTAATGATTTGGGAGAAGATTGCACTCACAGTTCCACAATGACTCAGTGTTTGTTAACTCAGAGTGGAAAGAAACCCTACGTCAGCAAACAGTGTGGAAAATCCCTTAGTAATCAGTTCTCCCCTAAACCACATAAACAAATTCATACTAAAGGTAAATCATATCAATGTAATATATGTGAAAAGGTCTATACTAATTGTTTTCACCTTAGATGGCACAAGATGACTCACACTGGAGAGAGGCCATATGCATGTCATCTATGTGGAAAATCCACTCAGTGTTCTCACCTTAGAAGATATGAGAAAACTCACAGGGGAGAGAGACCGTATAAGTGTCATCAGTGTGGGAAAGGCTTTATTCAATCCTTTAACCTTCGAAGACATGAGAGAACTCACCTTGGATAAAAGCGTTATGAATGTGATAAAAGTGGAAAAGTCTTTAGTCAAAGCTCTGGCTTTAGAGGACACACAAGAATTCACACTGAAGAGAAACCACATGCTTGTCTTCTATGTGGGAAAGCCTTCAGTCTATCTTCTGACCTTAGATGATATGAGAGAACATGCACTGGATAAAAGCCATGTGAATGCCATTTATGTGGGAAAGCCTTCAGTCAGTGTACTAATCTTAAATAACATCAGAAAATTCACCCTGGAGAGAAAATGATAAATGTCTTCAGAACATATTCTGACTTTAGATGACATAGTGTTAGGAATGACGAATGTAAGGAATATGGAAGAGACTTCAGCTGCAGTTGTAACGTCTAAACATGCCAAAGGACTCACATTTTGAAAAATTACTATGATCAACATGGACGTTACTTCGGTTACCTTTATTCTTCAGTCCTCATCAATAAATTCATATGGAAGAGAAATTGTATGACACGTATGTACCAAAGACTTGTTAGTGATCTGATCATAAATGACATGAGAGAGCTGAAACTGTCAACATAATAAACTAAAAGTCTTCAGCAACAGTTTTAATAACTTAAAACGTGTGGGACTTTCAGGTAGAGAATCTCTAGCTCTGTGTTCAGTGTGAAAATGTTTTTATGTGCAATTTGTTGTTAAATAACGTAAGAAAACTTTACCTGGATGAACCCTTTATTTGTATTTTCTGTGAATAAACATTCAGCCAAGCACTAGGCTTGATGTTCACAAGAAAACACAGTGATAAAATGCTGCTAAAATGGAAAATAAGAGAGGAAATCCTTTATAAGCTAAATAAGAAGGGAAAGTCTTTCCAAGGGCAATGAATTCTCTTGGAATACCAAACACTTCTTACTGGAGAAGTTATGCCTTGAAAAATCATGAGAAATCCTTTCTTCACAGAGAAACGCTTGTGGCACATGTGAGATTTCACACTGGACAAAACATGGTTAGCATCTTGAAAGGAGAAGATTCTTTAGGGGTAATTCATTTCTTATTTGACATTAAGTTTCTCACATTGAGGAGCTATCAAACTTGAAAATCACTGTGGAGAAACCTGATAGATTTCTCATCAGAAAAGTGAGTCAAGAAGGTAGACCTCTAGAAAAAACTCTTAACATATAGTTTAGCATAATAATTCAGAAATTTGAGAAAATGTCTATTCATAAAAATGCAGCACATAAACGTATAATAGCAAAGTGACCTGGGCATAAATTGAATGCAGAATTATATAAGAAATCTCATTAAACATTTCCAATAGATCAATACTTACAATGTTGAAAGAATACAATCGGTTGTTGAAAAAACTTAGTGTGTTGGTGAAGTCCTTCTTTCATTTATGCAGCCCTAACAAATCGATTTGCATCTGCATTCCTTGGCTTATGGGTCGAGATTCTACCCCAACTTCTGAGTCTCCCCAGTCTTCAACGGTTCTTTCCTCACAGCTCACCTCCCTTTACTTCAATGTCCACGAAAACCACTTGTTTCCATCCAACCCTAGAACTGACACATCAGGGATCTTCAGCCCCACTTGCCAGATTTCTCAGTGTGTCATTGCATAGATTTAGCAAGGAAATGGAGGCTGGATCAAAGACACCTAGTATATGCATTTGGGTGTCCCCAGCCCTTGCCTGTGTCTCTGAGTAGTTACCTGGGATCAGAGAATAAGGCAGCCCTGCTCTTCTATCCCTCAGAAATCTCTTGAAATTTTGTCCCTGAAGCCTCTCTAAGTGGAGGTAGCAGTTCATCTCATGACACCCCAGAATTTACTCAGGTAAGTCCTGAGTTATTACACAGAGACAGACACAGTTGTGTTCCTTTTACTTCTATCCAGAAGATAAAACGCCAGCATGCTAAAACAGCCGAACCTGTCAGCCACCATGCAAGCCTTTCCTATATTCGATTCAATGTACTTTTCCAGAAGCAAAATGAAAGTTCTCACAGATGGGGCCTCCTCTGCCTTGTCCTCAGAATTGGAAAATGTATTGTCCATCGAGGAGCCTCAGTACTGAACCTAAAACTCAAGAGAAAACATTTCCTGAATAATAAGTGGGATGACGACTTGAAATTTTGCAAAACAGGCACAATCTTAATACGATAGGCCTTACTAAGGCTAAATGGCCTTATCCATGGTTGAAATTGACACATAATTATATTAAAAAATCTCCACAAGTGATTGATTTTACTCAGCAGCCAGGGTTTATGTCAGGTGTGAGGATAACGAGCAAGAAATTCAAGCCCTTGGCAAACTGGTTGGAGAGGCAAGGATTGTGTTCAGGTAGAGCTCATAACATTATTTATTGTTTAATCTATTTAATTAAACATGTAATTTACCCTCAAACTGTGGCTGACATTATATGTAGTCCTGAGCCACATTAAGATGTACTATTTGTGCTCTGAAATTCTACGGGATTTGACAAGTGCATGGTGGCAGATCTCCAGTATTAAAGCATAACACAGAATGCTTCTTTTATTCAAGCTCTTCTTCCCTTCACGTAGAGAGAATCAATCGACTTTTGTATACTAACTTTCGAATTTGTTTCTTTATTCCCATCTTCTTTAATTAAAGCACAAGATATCGTACTCAATTTCCATTTGATCTTCCAAAAGAAAGGTACTGAATAATCCATACCTGAATTTCAGTGATTCAGACTCAGGTCCACCGCTAAACAGTAAAGGCCAAACGTCCTGTGCTGCCACCTCATGGCCGGCAAAGGGCAATGAAATCCATCGTTCCGGCCATGCAGGGCGCATGCGCGGTCTGCTTCCCTCCGCGAGCCAGATCTCCAGGGAGGACCTGAGTTTTCTTTAGCCAGGGTGAGGGAGGCGCCGCCGCCCTGGCTTTGGGGCTGGGGCCTCCGGGGAGGTTCCGGGTGGGGGCGTTGAAGAGGCCGCTCTTTTTGCAAGGCCCAAGATGGCGGGCCCTGCACAGGCCGCGCTGTTCCGCGCCCTCAGGGCGTCAGTATCCCGTTGGGGCCGGATGCCCCCGCTGGGCCCGGAGCATCCTTGGCTCTGCCCTCGCAGAGCCGCACTGAGGCTGAGGTGGCGCGGGGGGCCTGGGCTCCGAGAGGAGTGGCGGCAGCGAGGGCTGGAGGACCCGGGCTCCGGGGCTCCGGGGCGTCTGGCCTGGATGGGACTGAACCCATCCAGGGACTGGGACTCCCGGGTTCTGGTGCGGGTGGATCCTGGGCAGGCTCAGGACCAAGTCCCTCTCCTTCCACCAAGGAGCGCCCAGAGGCCGGCGGGAGCTCCAGGTTCACCTCCTCCTCCTTCAGGTGTTTACTTTTCCTTTATTTCTGTAAGGCCAGAAATTGGCGCCATCCTTCACATCGGTGAATCGGGACCCTAACACCCATTACCCCAGGTTTATTGTTATTGCCATTAACAGTGTTGGTGGCATTATCACTAAGACCATCATTGATTATTAGCAGGTGGGTTCATCATTTTGTCTCACTATGCATTTTTTTTTTTTTTTTTTTGTGATTGGTTTTGTATGACGTTGAATTGAACTTCTCTAATCTTGACTAGTGTTGTCAGATTCCTGAAGAGCATTCCGGAGGACAACCCCTGCCTTTAGTGCAGCCACAGAATTTCGTGGGCACAGGAGAGCACCTAGAATATTCCCCTTTCATTGCACAGCAGCTTTGGGAAATGGTGGCTGCCTGGCTCTGAGATGAGGTGGAAAAGACCGGACACTGGGGCAAGTGATAGCACCTCCACTGATGTTTTTATGAAGCCAGTGCACTGTCTCCCACGTAGACTTAGAATAAAATCTGATGGCTCTAAAAGGCCATGTTTGCCCTTCCTGGACTTCCTGGGAGCCTTTAAACCTTGTGTGGTTCCTAAAGTGGCTAAGTTGCCATATCTGTGCCTCGTATGGCAGCACCAGTCTTTTCTGGGCCAACAAGGGCACTTAGAATGTTTCCAGAAGCTCAGGCATGCTGTCTCTGTTCCTCCCTTCTGTTCAATGGCAATTCACTGCGTCCCTGGCTGACATAGAACATCCTGCAGAGGGATGGGGTTGGGTGACTTCCTGGCCAGCCTTTCCAGGCAGTTATCTTTGAAAAACTTGAAGAGACTCACAGAGGCCATTCACTGGTATTTCATGACTGCAAGTTGGGTTTCTGGTTCCTTGAGTTTACTTAGAATATCAGAATGGCTCTGAATGGCCAAGAAACCCTCCCTGGTCTTGGAAGTTGTCAAAAGCTATTACTGGGCCTCTGAAGAGTCTTTAAAATTTTTCAGGGTGCAGCTGAGAATAGGAAACTTTTCCAGGTCTAGCCCAACCAGCTCAGGTCGAGTCCTGAAAAACTGATGGGTATTGGGGGAACTCATCT
Organism: Chlorocebus sabaeus; assembly: GCF_047675955.1. NCBI lineage: Eukaryota > Metazoa > Chordata > Mammalia > Primates > Cercopithecidae > Chlorocebus > Chlorocebus sabaeus. Next base: position 79,526 of record NW_027327851.1, read on the forward strand.
TATGAAAGAGCAATTGGTGGCAAAGCTTGGTCTCCAGGACAGCTGTGTGTGTATATGTCTGCAGAGCATGCCTTGTAGTCATCTTTAGTAACTGAAAACCATTTGTGAATGGATAAACTATATTCCTTGCTGTACAATAGTGAAAAATTCATATTAACAATGGTAGTAATAAAAATATTGATGAATATTAACAGGAATGATGATCATCATGATACTAGTACTAGTGGTTATAATACTGATAATAATACTAACCCTATGGACTTGGGACATACAAGTTTTCCCTAAGTGTATAATAGGCATAAATATTTGGTGGTGTAGGGTTATTTCAAGTCCCAGAAAGCAAGGATGAACATCTAGAACGAGAAGAAAAACTATCTGGAGGTTGGCATGTACACACCTGGGGACTCCTGTGTTAACTTCTGGTGTTTCAGCCTAAGAGGGAATGTAAATATAACCCTGGTCCTGTAACACCATGCTGACCAACACCTACCAGCTTTCAGGAGATAAGATAGCTGGCTGATGGGACAGGGATCCAGAGAAGTTACGTGTCCAGACCAGTACATGTTGCCCAGTGGCAGAGTTCATGACAAGCAATAAACCCCAGGATAATGTCATTCCCAGCCACCTGACTGTCATCTGCTCTTTCATGGCCCCTCTCTACTGGTACCTCTAGGCACTGGCATGTCCTCCAGAGGCTGTAGGAGGGCATCATACTCAGTACTCACCCACCTGCAGGAGGCAAGAAAGATGGAAAGAGCTAAATACCATGGTTTCTGGATTCTTTTTGGTGGGCATGGCATATTTCGCATTTGCTTTACTAATGGTGGAACCCAGTCAATGGTTTGCAATACAGCTCTGGATGACTCTGGACACCTGTAGAGATTTTGACAATTTCCAGAAGGTCACAAGTTCTTGGAGGACTTTTTCATGAGTTCTTTGACTGAAAAGGTGGTTCAAAAAACTACTGTTCTGACTTAGAAAATGTTGCAGAGGCTGGGTGCGGTGGCTCATGCCTGTAATACCAGCACTTTGGGAGGCTGAGGCAGGCAGATCTCGAGGTCAGGAGTTTGAGACCAGCCAGAAACCCCATCTCTACTAAAAATACAAAAATTAGGGGGGCGTGGTGGCATGCACCTGTAACCCAGCTGCTCAGGAGGCTGAGGCGGGAGAATCGCTTGAACCTGGGAGTCGGAGGTTGCAATGAGCCAAGATTGTGCCACTGGACTCCAGCCTGGGCGACAGTGAGAGACTGTATCACAAAAAAAAAAAAAAAAAAAAAAAAAAGAAGAAGAAGAAGAAGAAAAAGAAAATGTTGCAGAGACTCTGGTGAACAGGTAGTCCCTCTCCTGCCACTCCAGGTAAAAGTTTCTTGGCCACAAACCTGATTTAGCAGTATCCCTTCATTTTAGGTGGGTAACAGAAAACTATTCATGACCTATCCAAGGATGGAGGGGGAATTTGACTTAGAAAACTTTTAGGTGGACTAGTTGGTGAAAGAAAGTGCATTCTAGGGCTCACAGGCCTACACATAGAGTTGCTAGCACATAAAGCATATGTATGAATTCTTTCTGAACCCATGGCAAGACCAGGGTGCACTTCATCCATCTCCTATGCTGATATGAATAGGTACTTGCCCAAAAAATAAAAGAATAACTCACGAAGCCCATTCTACAGGACACCAGGTGATACAGTAGGAGTCTTTGGGTTGCTGTGGTATGTATGTTTTAAGGTTGTCTTTTAATCATCTTCAGCAAATTCAACAGTCTTCAGAACATAAAAAAAAAATTATTCAACATTGCATAATAACTACCACAAATATATCCATGATAAAGAACTGTACCCACATAATAATAACATTAATAGCAATCATAATGGTGTGATATAAATGTCATTTTAATGAAGAGAATAATTAAAAAGCTGGTATTTAAGAGCATATTCCTGTAAGCCTGTGACATCGTTCCCATATGAGCCCTCATGCTGTTGATTACAGAGAGAGGCTTGGAGCTGCATCTTGGAATATCTTCTGTGATGGCAAAGAAGAGTGGCAGTAGGGAGAATAATTCTGAGCCACATGAGGACTTGGACAAAAGTGGAGATGCCTGTGCCGCGTGGAAATACATTACCAATGGACTATGGAAAAGGATCTGGCCAGAGTCCGGCCTGACACAGGTCATACAAAAACTTTCAGTAGTTCACCCCAAGAAATGACTGGTCCAGGCTGTAGATGAGAAGCACTGGGCAGACAGATCCACACTCGCTTCCTGAGTCTCAGAAGTCTGGTGTGCATCGAACATTAAGCCCCCAAGCCTACTGAGACTTCACCTCCTGTCTGGTCTTCTACTATCTGATTCTTGAGCCCCATCACGTAAGTGCCATCTCCATACTGGAATTGCTGACAATGTCTGATGGAGGGTTTCACCCTGGGTAGTCAGTACCAGCAATGGATGAAATACCAGAAGGGAGGCTCCAGAGCTTCCATAGAAGACACATTCTAAAGTTGCTCGGGTGATGAAATGGTCATCTCATAGATTTTCAGCAGAACTGCAGCATTTTGTGAATACCTGAGTGAATGCAGAAAGTATCCAGACGCATGGGCATTCTAGGAAGCTCCCTGTGTAAATCAAATACAAGGAATATCTACTTCTGGGCTCAAAAGCTAACTTAGAAAATAAAAAAAGTGAGATGCTGGTAGAAGGCAAATAACTCCACTTCAGTTCCTGAGAGAAAAATGGTTCTGTAACCTCTGAGTTTATTTAGAAAAATTTGGAGCCTCAGAAAGACCAAGTATATCATTCCTGATGTTTCCAGGACAGATTGGACTGCTTAGGCCTCTGGGACTATTCTAAGTCCTCTCAGGTTTCCATGGGAAACCGTAACTCTACTCCTAGAGCTCACACCACCCCTGAGCAAACTCATTGTTTTCTAAATATTCCAAGAAAGTCCATCCAGGGTATGCCTGTATTGGTGAATTTCACCTTGGACTGGCAGGAGAACTCTGAGAATGATACATCCTGACTTCACTTGATAAAGGTAGGGGAGCCAAGAAGTCCAGATCTGGAGAGCACCTGAAACACCAGATGACAGAGGGACAGTAAGGAGGTGAAGTCAGCTATGGAGGTGGAGCTTCATGTTTAATGCATGTAGGATTCTGAGTTCCAGGACTGATGGGCTGGTGGGGATGAGATACATGTCTTCTTTGCAGGGAGCCAGGCCAAACCAGCCATCTGGTTGCACTACTGAAAGCTTTTGTGTGCCCAGTGGTAGGCAAGACACAAGCCAAACTCTCTTCACCTCTGGCTGGTAGTCCTTGACTAGAGAGGTTTGCACACAAGTGGTCCTATTAGCCCATGCTCTCCTGTGGCTTGCTTTCCTTTCACCTGTTTCTCATGTTTGCCATCATGGAACACATTTCATAGTGAAATTCTTTGACTCTGACTCCAAATTACACAAGGAGGACCCAATTTGTGAACTTTTCATATATTTAGGAGAATCTCCACATTGATTTTTGTATCCTTATGTTCACATTGTCACCAGTATTCAAATTCTTACTATTTAGGTCATTGCGTTCACTATCATAATTGTTAAATATTTTTCATTTATCATTTATTTTTATTGGTTAATTTTTGTGGCAGCTGTTATATAACAATCACTAGAGTTTCTCTATTCATGAAAGATGTCCATGTTAATGGAGGTAACTAGGAGTGTTACTTTACAGGTATGTAAACACAGATAATCTTGGCTGAACTGTGGCTATATTGTCTGGTGTCCCTTTGAAGGTGAAGCCTCTTGTGTTATTCTAAGTGACCTCTGGAGACAGAAACTGTCTCATAATTGCAGGGACGACTTGAGAAGGCATCCTGAGCCTATGCAGAAATGCAGAAGCACTTCCATGATCTAAGCAACCTATGTGAAGGCCTGAAAGCCAAAGCAAAGCTGTCCAACAAAACGTTTTCCTAGTAACACTGGAGGCCCATCAGTCACTCCTCCTGGTCTGGAAATGCCAGAAATGTCATCCGTGGTTCTTGTGAGGGTCCAGATCTTTTCAAAATCACCTCAGGAGCCACAGAACCACTCCATCCTACCTGAAATTGCAGAATGACTCTTCTTTTGACCAGAGTCTCAAAAATATATTCATTGATAGTTTTGGTTCCTGGGAGCCGCCATTGCTTGCAAAAGATGTGCCAGAGACTAGACATTTTCTGTTTCCTCACTTGTCCGGGGAAGACTGAAGTTTTTCTGGAACACAGAAATGGGAATCTGACCCTCTGAGCAGCCTCAGAATTTTCTAAGTCTTCCAAGCAGAGTGGAAGTTCTGGTGAGGACCCATTGTACCCCCGATGGTCTGGAATCACATAGGATGATGCGTTTAAACAACTCTAGGTGGAGATATATTTTCTGAGATATTCCAAGGAGGAGGGATACAACTGGACCAGATGTTAAAAGGGCAGCTGAGCATTAAGTGCCTATGTAGTGTTTGCAGCTTAATGTCCCATGCAGAAGGGGACTCTGGGCTCTTGTGTTAGAATTCAGTGTAATTCTGGGGTCCTGCTTTTCTTCCAGGAAATCCCACTTCCATCTGGATGTCTGGATGAACTACTGAAAGCCACTGAGTGTCCTGCAGCAGGTGAACTGTGGCCAGAACCCAAGGATGAAGGGGGCTCCTTCTGTCTGTGACTGAAGAGAAAGCCTGAGGTATAGCAGACCCAGGCCCCAGAAGGATGGAAAAAATGAGGTGGGGAGTGAGGGGACCTCAGAGGAAGACTGAGGTCTGCAGAATCCCAGGGTCAAGGAGACAGTGCGGTGTCCTGGTGGTGTCCTTGATGTTCCAAGAGGGGAGATAATCCATCTCCTGAGTAAAAACTCCATATGGGGTGAGGAGGGGAGAAGTAAACAGAGGGGAAGCAGGGAAGGCCAAGACAGTGACCAGCCTTAGAGCAATTTTAACCAGAAATGGACACAGACCCTGGACCCCATCGCGGGGTTGCAGGCCAAGGACCGTCTCTAGGAGATGCATGGCTCCCTTGTGGGGTTAGTGGGAGTAGGCATTGTGACGTCTGCAGGGGTGTGGAAGGCTGGGCGACGGGAGCAGCTTACTGGGCTGGACCAGAAATACTGAACTTCTTTTCCATCAGTGAAATCCACTTCCGGGTCAGAAAAAACTGCAAGTTCTGGAGGGGCAGGGCCTAGGAGGAGGTCAGGGCCTGAGCCTTCCTGGTTTGACCCCCCTACCCCCCATGTTTCTGGGTCTGTCCTCACTTCCACCCAGCGGATGTTGAGTATCCTCCTTTGAGTCCCCACGAGTGTGTTGTGTGCAGTGGGGCCAGGCTGCTTCATCCACTGCACGTTAAATGTTTCCAATACTTTCTGGCCAAAGTTTAGATTTGCCAGACCACTGACTTTGAATGTTGACCTGGTTCCTTTTGAACAGAGTAAAATCTATTGAAGTTTAAGGTCACCTCTTTTCATGGATGGTGAAGAGGCAGGCTGTTCAGGCGCAACTGCCTCAGGTCTGGAGGGCGGCGGAGGTCACTGTGGGTGGTGGGTGAATCCGGAACCTCTGTGGTTCTAGACTTTCAAATATTTCAGTTTTTCTTTTGTAGTTTTTGTTTGTTGCTTGCTTTTTTCACAATGGGAACTGGAATGTAAGATGCAAAACTAGCCTGTGGGGGACATGTATTTTCACAACAGTAACCACAGAGTGTAGTTTCCATTTCTATTCCCTGTTCATGTGGGAGGCAGAGAAGGAAATCAAGTGCTCAGTTCTAGGGACATCACAGGACTAGGACATGTACAGTGAGGGTGGAAGGCAGAGGCATTGCTTTAGGAGAATAAAATTACTGCATGCACACACATATGTATGTATATGGATGTATGTACACAAATATGCATATTTATAGATTCTGTTCTCCCTCTCTATATATAATTTTCTTTATTTCACACTTGATATGATTTTTTTTATTATACTTTGTGTTCTAGGGCACATGTGCACAATGTGTAGGTTTGTTACATATGTATACATGTGCCATGTTGGTGTGCTGCACCCATTAGCTTGTCATTTACATTAGGTATACCTCCTAATGCTATACCTTCCCCCTCCCCCCACCCTACATCAGGCCCCAGTGTGTGATGTTCCCCTTACTGTGTCCAAGTGATCTCATTGTTCAGTTACCACCTATGAGTGAGAACATGCGGTGTTTGGTTTTTTGTTCTTGTGATAGTTTGCTGAGAATGATGGTTTCCAGCTACATCCATGTCCCTACAAAGGACTCAAACTCATCCTTTTTTATGGCTGCATAGTACTCCATGGTGTATATGTGCCACATTTTCTTAATCCAGTCTGTCATTATGGACATTTGGGTTGGTTCCAAGTCTTTGCTATTGTGAATAGTGCTGCAGTAAACATACATGAGCATGTGTCTTTATAGCAGCATGATTTATAATCCTTTGGGGATATACCCAGTAATAGGATGGCTGGGTCAAATGGTATTTCAAGTTCTACATCCTTGAGGAATCGCCACACTGTCTTCCACAGTGGTTGAATTAGTTTGCAGTCCCACCAACAGTGTAAAAGTGTTCCTATTTCTCCACATCCTCTCCAGCACCTGTTGTTTCCTGACTTTTTAATGATTGCCATTCTAACTGGTGTGAGGTGGTATCTTATTGTGGTTTTGATTTGCATTTCTCTGATGGCTAGTGATGATGAGCATTTTTTCATGTGTCTGTTGGCTGCATAAATGTCTTCTTTTGAGAAGTGTCCGTTCTTATCCTTTGCCCACTTTTGGATGGGGTTGTTTGTTTTTTTCTTGTAAATTTTGTTTGAGTTCTTTGTAGGTTCTGGATATTAGCCCTTTGTCAGACGAGTAGATTGCAAAAATTTTCTCCCATTCTGTAGGTTGCCTGTTCACTCTGATGGTAGTTTCTTTTGCTGTGCAGAAGCTCTTTAGTTTAATTAGATCCCATTTGTCAATTTTGGCTTTTGTTGCCATTGCTTTTGGTGTTGTAGACATGAAGTCCTTGCCCATGCCTATGTCCTGAATGGTATTGCTTAGGTTTTCTTCTAGGGTTTTTATGGTTTTAGGTCTAACATTTAAGTCTCTAGTCCCTCTTGAATTAATTTTTGTGTAAGGAGTAAGGTAGGGATCCAGTTTCAGCTTTTTATTTATGGCTAGCCAGTTTTCCCAGCTGCATTTATTAAATAGGGAATACTTTCCCCATTTCTTATTTTTGTCAGGTTTGTCAAAGATCAGATGGTTTTAGAAGTGTCGTATTATTTCTGAGGGCTCTGTTCTGTTCCATTGGTCTATAGCTCTGTTTTCATAACAGTACCATGCTGTTTTGGTTACTGTAGCCTTGCTGTATAGTTTTAAGTCATGTAGTGTGATGCCCCCAGCTTCGTTCTTTTGACTTAGGATTGTCTTGACAATGCGGGCTCTTTTTTGGTTCCATATGAACTTTAAAGTAGTTTTTTTCCAATTCTGTAAAGGAAGTCATTGGTAGGTTAATGGGGATGGCATTGAATCTATAAATTACCTTGGGCAGTATGGCCATTTTCACAATATTGATTCTTCCTGTTCATGAGCATGGAATGTTCTTCCATTTATTTGTGTCCTCCTTTATTTCATTGAGCAGTGGTTTGTAGTTCTCCTTGAAGAGGTCCTTCACATCTGTTGTAAGTTGGATTCCTGGGTATTTTATTCTCTTTGAAGCAATTGTGAATGGGAGTTCATTCATGATTTGGCTCTCTGCTTGTCTGTTATTGGTGTATAAGAATGCTTGCGATTTTTGCACATTAATTTTGTATCCTGAGACTTTGCTAAAGTTGCTTATCAGTTTGAGGAGATTTTGGGCTGAGACGATGGGGTTTTCTAAATAGACAAGCATGTTATCTGCAAACAGGGACAGTTTGACTTCTTCGTTTCCTAATCAAATACACTTTATTTCTTTCTTTTGCCTGATTGCCATGGCCAGAACTTCCAACACTATGTTGAATAGGAGTGGTGAGAGAGGGCATCCCTGTCTTGTGCCAGTTTTTAAGGGGAATGCTTCCAGTTTTTGCCCAGTCAGTATGATACTGGCTGTGGGTTTGTCATGAATAGGTCTTATTATTTTGAGATACGTTCCATCAATACTGAATTTATTGAGAGTTTTTAGCATGAAGGGTTGTTGAATTTTGTCAAAGGCCTTTTCTGCATCTATTGAGATAATCATGTGGTTTTTGTCTTTGGTTCTGTTTATATGTTGGATTACGTTTATTGATTCGAGTATGTTGTACCAGCCTTGCATCCCAGGGATGAAGCGCACTTGATCATGGTGGATAAGCTTTTTGATGTGCTGCTGGATTCGGTTAGCCAGTATTTTATTGAGGATTTTTGTGTCAATGTTCATCAGGCATATTGGTCTAAAATTCTCTTGCTTTGGTGTGTCTCTGCCAGGCTTTGGTATCAGGATGATACTGGCCTCATAAAATGAGTTAGAGAGGATTCCCTCTTTTTCTATTGATCGGAATAGTTTCAGAAGGAATGGTACCAGCTCCTCTTTGTACCTCTGGTAGAATTCAGCTATGAATCTTTCTGGTCCTGGACTTTTTTTGGTTAGTAGGCTATTAATTATTACCTCAATTTCAGAGCCTGCTATTGGCCTATTCAGGGATTCAACTTCTTCCTGGTTTAGTCTTGGCAGAGTGTATGTGTCCAGGAATGTATCCATTTCTTCCAGGTTTTCTAGTTTATTTGCGTAGAGGTTTTTATAGTATTCTCTGATGGTAGTTTGTATTTCTGTGGGGTCGGTGGTGATATCCCCTTTATCATTTTTTATTGCATCTATTTGATTCTTCTCTCTTTTCTTCTTTATTAGTCTTGCTAGCTGCCTATCAATTTTGTTGATCTTTTCAAAAAACTAGCTTCTGGATTCATTGATTTTTTGAAGGGTTTTTTGTGTCTCTGTCTCCTTCAGTTCTGCTCTGATCTTAGTTATTTCTTGCCTTCTGCTAGCTTTTGAATGTGTTTGCTCTTGCTTCTCTAGTTCTTTTAATTGTGATGTTAGAGTGTCAATTTTAGATCTTTCCTGCTTTCTCTTGTGAGAATTTAGTGCTATAAATTTCCCTCTACACACTGCTTTAAATGTGTCCCAGAGATTCTGGTATGTTGTATCTTTGTTCTCATTGGTTTCAAAGAACATCTTTATTTCTGCCTTCATTTCGTTATGTACCCAGTAGTCATTCAAGAGCAAGTTGTTCAGTTTCCATGTAGTTGAGTGGTTTTGATTGAGTTTCTTAATCCTGAATTCTTGTTTGATTGCACTGTGGTCTGAGAGAGAGTTTGTTATAATTTCAGTTCTTTTACACTTGCTGAAGGGTGCTTTACTTCGAACTATGTGGTCAATTTTGGAATAAGTACAATGTGGTGCTGAGAAGAATGTGTATTCTGTTGATTTGGGGTGGAGAGTTCTGTAGAAGTCTATTAGGTCCGCTTGGTGCAGAGTTGAGTTCAATTCCTGGATATCCTTATTAACTTTCTGTCTCGTTGATCAGTCCAATGTTGACAGTGGGGTGGTAAATTTTCCCACTATTATTGTGTGGGAGTCTAACTGTCTTTTTAAGTCTCTAAGGCCTTGTTTTATGAATCTGGATGCTCGTGTATTTGGGTGCATATATATTTTGGATAGTTAACTCTTCTTGTTGAATTGATCCTTTTATCATTATGTAATGACCTTCTTTGTCTCTTTTGATCTTTGTGGTTTAATGTCTGTATTATCAGAGACTAGGATTGTAACCCCTGCCATTTTTTTGTTTTCCATTTGCTTGGTAGATCTTCTTCCATCCCTTTATTTTGAGCCTATGTGTGTCTCTGCACATGAGATGGGTCTCCTAAATACAGCAAACTGATGGGTCTTGACTCTTTATCCAACTTGCCAGTCTGTGTCTTTTAATTGGAGCATTTAACCCATTTACATTTAAAGTTAATATTGTTATGTGTGAACTTGATCCTGTCATTATGATGTTAGTTGGTTATTTTGCTCGTTAGTTGATGCAGTTTCTTCCTAGCATCGATGGTCTTTACATGTTGGCATGTTTTTGCAATGGCTAGTACTGTTTGTTCCTTTCCATGTTTAGTACTTCCTTCAGGAACCCTTGTAGGGCAGGCCTGGTGTTGTCAGAATCTCTCAGCATTTGCTTATCTGTAAAGGATTTTATTTCTCCTTCACTTATGAAACTTAGTTGACTGGATATGAAATTCTGGTTTGAAAATTCTTTAAGAATGTTGACAATCAGCCCCCACTCTCTTCTGGCTTGTAGAGTTTCTGCCAAGATATCTGCTGTTAGTCTGATGGGCTTCCCTTTGTGGGTAATGTAACCTTTCTCTCTGGCTGCCCTTAACATTTTTTCCTTCTTTTCATCTTTGGTGAATCTGACAATTATGTGTTTTGGAGTTGCTTTTCTTGAGGAGTATCTTTGTGGCATCCTCTGTATTTCCCGAATTTGAATGTTGGCCTGCCTTGCTGGGTTAGGGAAGTTCTCCTGGATGATATCCTGCAGAGTATCTTCCAACTTGGTTCCATTCTCCCCATCACTTTCAGGTACACCAATCAGATGTAGATTTGGTCTTTTCACATAATCCCATATTTCTTGAAGGCTTTGTTCATTTCTTTTTACTCTTTCTTCTCTAAATTTCTCTTCTTGCTTCATTTGATTCATTTGATCTTCAATCTCTGATACTCTTTCTTCCAGTTGATCAAGTCGGTCGCTGAAGCTTGTGCATTTGTCATGTACTTCCTGTGTCATGGTTTTCATTTCTATCAGGTCGTTTATGGACTTCTCTGCATTGGTTATTCTAGTTACCCATTCGTCAAATCTTTTTTCAAGGTTTTTAGTTTCTTTGTGCTGGGTTCGTAGTTCCTCCTTTAGTTCTGAGAAGTTTGATCAACTGAAGCCTTCCTCTCTCAACTTGTCAAAGTCATTCTCCATCCAGCTTTGTTCTGTTGCTGGTGAGGAGCTGCGTTCCTTTGGATGGGGAGAGGTGCTCTGATTTTTTGAATTTTGAGCTTTTCTGCACTGCTTTTTCCCCCTCTTTGTGGTTTTATCTACCTTTAGTCTTTGATGATGTTGATGTATGGATGAGGTTTTGGTGTGGGTGTCCTTTCTGTTTGTTAGTTTTCCTTCTAACAGTCAGGACCCTCAGCTTCAGGTCTGTTGGAGTTTGCTTGAGGTCCGCTCCAGGTAGGTTCCTCCCAGTTAGGCTCTCCAGTTAGGCTACTCGGGGGTCAGGGACCCACTTGAGCAGGTAGTCTGTCAGTTCTCAGATCCCAACCTCCATGCTGTGAGAATCACTACTCTCTTCGAAGCTGTCAGACAGGGACATTTACATCTGCAGAGGTTTCTGCTGCTTTTTGTTTAGCTATGCCCTGTCCCCAGAGGTGGAGTCTACAGAGGCAGGCAGGCCTCCTTGAGCTGCAGTGGGCTCCACCCAGTTCGAGCTTCCTGGCTGCTTTGTTTACCTACTTAAGCCTCAGCAATGGTGGGCACCCCTCCCCCAGCCTCACTGCCGCCTTGCAGTTAGATCTCAGACTGCTGTGCTAGCAATGACAGAGGCTCTGTGGGCTTGGGACCCTCCAAGCCAGGCATGGGATATAATCTTCTGGTGTGTTGTTTGTTAAGACCCTTGGTAAAGCACAGTATTGGGTGGGAGTGACCCAATTTTCCAGTGTTCTGTGTCACAGTTTCCCTTCACTAGGAAAAGAAATTCCCTTCCCCCTTGCACTTCTTAGGTGAGGCGATGCCTTGCCCTGCTTTGGCTCTCACTCTTTGGGCTGCGCCCACTGTCCTGCACCAACTGTCCAACATGCCCCAGTGAGATGAACCCGGTACCTCAATTGGAAATGCAGAAATCACCCATCTTCTGTGTTGCTCACGCTGGCAGCTGGTGGCTGGAGCTGTTCCTATTCGGCCATTGTGGCACCAACCTCACTTGATATGATTTCTAAATTTAAATACCTTTGGGACAAACGCGAATTGTGAAGGGATTTAAAAATGTCAGTGAAAAATGGAATTAAAAATAAAAATATAAATATCAACTTTATTTCTCAATATAATCTCTACTGAGGTCAAGACACTGCATTAAGGGATGATCCCAACCATTCAGTCCATTCCTAAAGAACTGAGGGTCATGGGAATTTAACCATGTCAATGCAGTCTTCTACTATTAACTAAAGAAAAATGGGTGCCCTTTACAGTTATTTCAAGATTAGGAAAAATAAGGTCAGAAGAAACCAAATCAGGACTGTAATGTTGATGCCTAATAATTTCCCATGAAAACTCTTTCAAAATTACTGGTGTTTGTCAAGAGGAAGGAACAGAAGTGTTGTTGTGGTGCAGAGGGACTCTCTAGTGAAGCTTTACAGGGCACTTTTCTGCAAAAGTGTTTGCTAATTTTCTCTAAGAACTCTCCTACTAAGCAAATATTATGGTATTTTGATCCTACAGAACGTCAACAAGCAAAATGCCTTGAGCATCCCCAAAACCTCTATGGCTTTTGCTTTTGAGAAGTTTGCTTTTACTTTGACTGGAGCACTTCTACCTCTTGGTAGCCATTGTTTTAATTGTGCTTTGCCTTCAGGATCCTATTGATAAAGTCAATTTCACTCCCTGTTATAATTCTTCAAAATAATGCTTCAGGATCTTGATTCTGCTTGTTCAAAATAGTCACTAATAGCTCTGCTTTTGTCCATAGCTGATCTAGGCACAAGGGTATTCAGGACTCATCAAATGTAAAGTTTCTCAACTTTCACGTTATAGTCAGTATTGTGTAAGCTGAACCAATTGAGATGTCTGTGGTGTTGGCTATATCTCTCGTTAATTGTCAGTTCTCCTCAATTAGGGCATAGAAACAATTTTTTTTTCTCTCAAAAATTGGAATGGATGCCCCTCCTCTGTGGGCTTCATTTTCAACATTGTCTTACCTCTTCTTAGAATGAGGTATCCGTTTGTAAATGACTGATCCTTCAGGTCATTTTTCCCATAGATTTTTCATAAAGAATAATTTATTTCACCGTTTTTTGTACCCCAGCTTCACCATAAATTTGATGTTTGTTCTTATTTCAGGTTTGGCAGAATTCAAGTTCGGCAGAATTCATGTGGCTCTTTTCAGACTGATGTTTTAAATCCTGTTCACATATGTTAAAACAGGTCCGGGCATGGTGGCTCACGCCTGTAATCCCTGCACTTTGGGAGGTTGGGCAACATGGCAAAACCCTGCCTCGACAGAAAATACAAAAATTAGCCTCTACAAAAAATACAAAAATTAACCAGACAAGGTCCCAACTACTTGGAAGGCTGAGGCAGGAGAATCGCTTCAGCTTGGGAAGCAGAGGTTACTTTGAGCCAAGATTGCTCCACTGCACTGCAACCTCGGTGAGAGGAGTGAAACCCTGTCTCAAAAATAAAAAAAAGTTAAAATAAACTAGCATATTTGTGTTTTGATGCAAAAGCTAAAAGTTCATGCATAGTTTTTTCATAATTGTTATTTTGCATGAACTTATTGAAGCCCCCTACTATTTGCCATAATTTTCTCATCTTATTAATTTCTATATACATACAGAATTTCCAATTTGTGTAAACCTTTCTTCCCAGTTACTGAACAATTATTTTAAATTTGAAAAATATGAGCTATTTTAATCTATATATTTTTTTCTACTTCTGAATATTTTAGAGAAAATATGGATAATGACACTTGTAAAATGGAGATGTTTGGAAGTTTCTGTTACCAATGACAAATTAATTTTTAAATAATTTCAGGAAAATTCAGGTGAATGTACTTTCATATGAACATTCATAGTAAAACAGATTTTTGCATTTCTACCCTTGATAAACTTTAATGTAAAATATGTGAGTAAATGTGTACTTTTCCGTTCCTCATGAACATTCTCAAGTTTATACTATCTGGATTTTCTCAGGACGAATTACAAGCTGTATATGCTGCTGAAGTGTCTCAAAGTTTAAGTCCCAAAGAGAGTGCCCTACTGTTTCTTTTTCTTTTTTTTTTTTTGAGACGGAGTCTTGCTCTGTAGCCTGGACTGGAGTGCAGTGGCCGGATCTCAGCTCACTGCAAGCTCCGCCTCCCGGGTTTACGCCATTCTCCTGCCTCAGCCTCCGGAGTAGCTGGGACTACAGGCGCCCGCCACCTCGCCCGGCTAGTTTTTTGTATTTTTAGTAGAGACGGGGTTTCACCGTGTTAGCCAGGATGGTCTCGATCTCCTGACCTCGTGATCCGCCCGTCTCGGCCTCCCAAAGTGCTGGGATTACAGGCTTGAGCCACCGCGCCCGGCCGAGAGTGCCCTACTGTTTTTCCAATATTAATTTCTAAGTTTTACCAAGTTACACGTTTTTTTTTTTCCATAAAATATAAAATGTTTTGCCTCCAGCAGAAATACATTTTGGAACATAACTTTCCTGTAAGTAAGGGGTATAAAGGAAGCTTGGATTTGTTCTGAGAAAGGGAGAGGGTACTTCTGCCCATTGCCATGCACATCTGATTTTAGAGCTGAATGTCTTTCTGAGCTTGGTTCACTCCTCTCAAACTTGCTGGTAAATGGACACAAATTAAAGAGAAATAATTGTACACCATTTGGGATCAAGGAATCCAGATATCTGAACCATTGTTTATTATTAGCCCCTCCCACCCTCTCACCCTTCCAGAGCTCTAGTGTCTATCATTCCACTTCTATGTCCAGGTGTACAATTATTTAAATCACACTTACAAATGAGAACTTCATGTGTTCATTTGTACAGATTCTCTTCCACCTAGCTACCTCTGAGACTGCAAGAACAATCACTCCCCCACTCCTCCTTCTCAGCCTACTCAAACAGAAGACCAGGAGCATTATCTATCTATCTATCTATCTATCTATCTATCTGTCTGTCTGTCTGTCTGTCTATCTATCTATCTGCGCACACACGCACGTACACATATATATACACACACAAATATATATACACACATATGTGTACATATACACACACTCATAAAGAATTTGCATTTTAAAGAATGGCAGACCCATAGTTGTTCAAAAATCAACTATATAATTCTGTATATGATAAATGTTTACTAGAAAGTTCACATTGAAAATTGCAAACACGACTTAGAAAAAATAAAGTTTTTAAAAATTTTATTTTATTTCATTTTAAGTTCCAGGATACATGTGCAGGACGTGCAGGTTTGTTACATAGGTAAGTGTGTGCCATGGTGGTTTGCTGTACCTATCAACCCGTAACCTAGGTATTCAGCCCCACATGGATTAGCTATTTATTCTGACGCACTCCCTCCTCACTCACCCCCAGACAGGCTCCAGTGTATGTTGTTCCCCTCCCTGTGTCTATGTTTTCTCATTGTTCATCTGCCACTTATAAGTGAGAAGATGTGTATTTGGTTTTCTGTTCCTGCATTAGTTTGCTGAGAATCATGGCTTCCAGCTTCATCCATGTCCTTGCAAAGGACATGATCTCATTCCTTTTTATGGCTGCATAGTATTCCATGGTGTATATGTATCACATTTTCTGTATCCAGTCTGTCACTGATGGGCATTTGGGTTGATTCCATGTCTTTGCTATTGTGAATAGTGTGGCAATGAACATATGCATGCAAGTATCTTTATAATACAAGAATTTATATTCCTTTGGGTATATACCCAGTAATGGCATTGCTGCATCAAATGGTATTTCTGATTCTAGGTCTTTGAAAAATCACCACACTGTCTTCCACAGCGTTTGAATTTACATTCGCTCCGACAGTGTAAAAGTGTTCCTGTTTCCCCACAGTCTTGCCAGCATCTGTTGTTTCTTGACTTTTTAATAATTGCCATTCTGACTGGCATGAGATGGCATCTCACTGTGGTTTTGATTTGTATTTCTCTAATGATCAGTAACGTTGGGCTTTTTTTTTCATATGTTTGTTGGCTGCATAAGTGTCTGTTTATATCCTTTGCCCACTTTTTAAAATATTTTTATTTTCGCTTTTTAAGACAGAGTCTTGCTGTGTCACCCAGGGTGGAGTTCAGTGGCACAATCTCGGGTCACTGCAACCTCTACCTCCCAGATTCAGGTGGTTCTTCTGTCTCAGCCTCCTGAGTAGTTGGGATTACAGGCACCTGCCACCACATCTGGCTAATTTATTGTATTTTGAGTAGAGACTGAGTTTTACCAGGTTGGCCAGGCTGATCTTGAACTCCTGGCCTCAAGTTATCTGCCCACCTCACCTTCCCAAACTTCTGGGATTACAGGCATGAGCTACTGCACCCAGTTTTTGCTCACTTTTATATGGGGTTGGATTTTTATAGTTTTGGGTTTTACATTTAAATCTTTAATCCATTTTCAGTTCATTTTTGTATAAGGTATATGGAAGGGTCCAGTTTTAGTTTTCTGCATATGTCTAGATAGTTTTTCCAGCACCATTTGTTATTAAATAGGGAATCCTTTCCCCATTGTTTGTTTTCATCCAAAATAAAATGGTTGTAGATGTGCAGTCTTATTTCTGATATCTCTATTCCATTCCATTGGTCTATGTGTCTGTTTTGTACCACTACCATGCTGTTTGGGTTACTGTAGCCTTGTAATATGGTTTGAAGTCAGGTAGCAGGATGCCTCCAGCTTTGTTATTTTTACTTAGGATTGTCCTGGGTATATGGGCTCTTTTTTCATTTCATATGAATTCTGAAGTAGTTTTTTCTAATTTTGTAAAGAATGTCCATAGTAGTTTATGGGAATAGCACTGAATCTATGAATTACTTTGGGAAGTATGGCCATTTTCATGATATTGATTCTTCTTACCCATGAGCATGGAATGTTTTTCCATCTGTTTGTGTCCTCTCTTATTTCCTTGAGTAGTGGTTTGTAGTTCTCCTTGAAGAGGTCCTTCACTTGCCTTGCTAGTTGTATTCCTAGGTAGGTATTTTATACTCTTTGTAGCAATTGTAAATGTGAATTCATTTGTGATTTGGCTCTCTTCTTGTCTATTGTTGGCGTATAAGAATGCTTGAGATTTTTGCATACTGATTTTGTATCTTGAGACTTTGCTGAAGTTGCTTGTAGCTTAAGAATCTTTTGGGCTGAGGTGATGAGATTTTATAGATATAGGATCGTGCCATCTGCAAGAAAAGAAAGTCCAACTTCCTTTTTTCCTGTTTGAATATGCTTTATTCTTTCTCTTGCCTGATTGCCTTGGCCAGAACTTCCAACACTATATTGAATAGGAGTGGTGAGAGGGCATCCTTGCCTTGTGCCAAATTTCAAATGGAACACTTCCAGCTTTTGCCTGTTCAATATGATAATGACTGTGGGTTTGTCATAAATGGCGCTTATTATTTTGAGGCATGCTCCATCAATACCTAGTTTCATGAGAGTTTTTAGCATAAAGGAATGTTGGATTTTATCAAAGACCTTTTCTGAGTCAACTGAAATAATCATGGGTTTTTTGTCTTTAGTTCTGTTTATGTGGTGAATTACATTTGTTGATTTGCATATGTTGAACCAGCCTTGCACCCAAGGGATGAGGCCGATTTGATCTTGGTGGATAAGATTTTTGATGTATTGCTGGATTTGGTTTGCCACTATTATATTGAGAATTTTGCAACAAAGTTTATCAGAAATATTAAGCTAACGTGTAGTAAATACATTGAAAATAATAACAGACGGATTAAAAGACTAAATAACATGAATCCTAAGTGTTTTCACAACTGATTTCTAGAGTAAAAGCATTGCCAAACTAAATGAGCTTGGTCAAAAACTGTACAGGGTCTGAGATGTTGTCTCAACTTCCATTACTCATTGTGAGGTGGACCTGCAGCAACTATATTTGATGCAAAACTTCATGTTGATGGAAGCTGAGATGTCCTGCAGCCTCAGAGGGACAGAATTCTGGTGTGTCTCCCTTTGCCCTGTCAGGAATAAAGATCTAGACTCTACAGGTTTTGTCAAAATTTACAAGATGTAGGAAATGGGGCAGGATTTAGGCTATGAGGCAAAGCCTAGAGATATAAAGAAACAGCTTCTGACCCAGGGCTCATGAAGTCAGGATAGTTTCAGAGGGGATGGTGGAGTGAGCATAGTACAGTCTTTGGAACCATTCCTTCCCCTTTTTTGTTCATAGGCCAGATGTGCTTAACCAGGGGGCATCTCGGTTCTGATGAACAGAGTCCTGGAGAGACAAAGGGGCAATCCTGAGGAAGAGGCTCAACAGGGAGGAAGGAGCCAGCATTTTCTCTCCTGAGAAAAATCCTTCTCCCTAGGAAACCATAGGATTTTCCTTGGTCCCAGTGAGACTTTTCCTGAGTGAAGAGAGCAGAGAGAGCAAGGGACTGATGTGTTATCTGTTTCCACCTCCTGCAGTGATTCTGAAACCATGGGGGACAGAATTATCTTCAGAATCATGAGCAATCCAGATGCTATGGTTTCACACAAGACATTGGAAGTTCTTATCTCTAGGGGGTAGGTACTGGTCATTGATACTCTTTAAAGCTCATTCGCTGATTACAAAGTGAGCCAAATTAATAATCTACTGCAAGTTTTACTAAACTCAGTTTACTTGACACACAATTCACACAGACACATTGTTAATATACACATTTTGATGCTTGGACAGGGTTGGACCCAAGATTCTGTACTTCTATGGAGCCCTGTGTTCTGCCCAGGTGTCATTTACTCTCAGGTAAGTAAACTTATCACCATAACTAACAAGAGATTGATCTGTGATGATTAGAAATGAGAAGATCTGTTGGTTATGTTTTATTGGGATGGATTCTATTAACATTTAAATACAGTTTAAAAACGCAGATTTACAATGAAAAGTAACAAGCAAATATAAAACGTGAAGGGGCTATTCCCCAAACTAGTTTCCATTGAAATACCACCAGAGAGAAACAACTCTCAGGACAGGGATACTGCTTCAAAGACACAGATTTCACAGCTGGATGGTTGATCTCGAATTTCCGAAAATTCCGTCCTTTACTCATGAAATGCAGTTTATTTAAGAACTTTCTAATTTGACTGTAGTTTCATACTCACACACTTCAGTGTGTTGTGTATTATTCCATTGCTGATAAGTATAACTTATTTGAAAATGAATTACATACTGGTGAGAAAATTTTCCCTTTAAATTAAACTTAAACTCACACCATAAAATTAGCAGCATCTGTTTGTCTGTTCCAAGAGTTACCTAGGTTCTACCCAGGGCACCTGAGATCAGTTGAAAACAAATGCAAAAAAAGTTGGAATAAAAAGTAAGAACACCCTTCCAATGTTACAAATGCATCCCAGTCTCAATTATTCACATTCACGAGAATGATTCACCTATATACCACTTTAGCAAAATTTCACCGACTCTCGCCTACCAATTGACTAATCAAAACAAACCAAGACAGAACAATAAATTCAAATTCATCCAGTAACCTGAGGGGAAAACCTACACCTCTGTAGTCTACAGATATTTACACAGGATTTCATCTACTGTGAAAACACATGCACAGAGACAGTCCCTTCACATGATCAGAATACTCACAACTCCACAACAACATATTAGATATGGGATCATCTTGAAATGCGGCCATCACTAACCAGTTGTCCCTTTCACATAGACAAAAACCTGAGGACCACATTATGTTGTGTAGAAATGACTGTACACCTGTGTGCATGTGTGTGTGTAGGGATCCGGGGAATCCAATAGACATTCCAGCCTCTTGATTTTTTCCATGTTCAGGCTCTTGATTCTATATCCGAGTGAAATGACTTGCCAGTGGGGAACAAGATAAGTCTTTGCAGGAAGCGCTCTGGTGGGAGCTAGATACTCAAATCATAAAGCATCGAGTGTTGGAAACATGCACTGAAGTTAGACGAAATACTCAATGCACAGTTTAGACGGTGAAAGACTTTCAGGTAATCATGCAATCACCGACCGGCTGATTGATGACATTCCCCGAATTTATGATTGCAAGAAGAGACAAATGCTCATAACATTCTATTTCCGGTGGTTGGGGACATACGATGGTAACATACTGTCTGCCAGTCATGCTCATCACACTGTACTTTGCACACACGTCACACAGAGACACTGTTAATACGCACATTTGTGTGCTTGAGCAGGGTTGCACCCAAGATTCTGTGGTTGTACGGAGCCCTGAGTTATGCCCTGGACATCTTTACTCTCGGGTTGGTCAACTTGGATCTCTGTACCGAACGAGAAACGGAGCCTGAAATCCAATCAGCGAATACACAAAAGGAAGGGGCCATTTCCCACAATCATTTCCACTGCAACACCACCTCGGATGAACAAGTCTCATTGCTGGTCAGGGACTGTGCTTCAGAGATGCACCTTTCGCAGCTGGACGATTGACCCAGAATCTCCCAAATGCCATTTTGATACACACCAAATGAGATTTATTTCAGTGCTTGCTGATTTTATTTTAGTTGAATACACACACGCTCCTGTGTTTGATTTCCTTTATTATAAATACGACTTACTTCCAAATGACTCACATACCAGTGGGATGATTTTCTGCTTCAATTCATTGGAAATGGACAGCATTCAATAGGCAAGTGTGTCTGTCTGTCTGTTTCCAGCATTCTGTGGGTTCCACCAAGGGCACAAGTCCTAGGGCGCCTGAGGTCCATTCAACAAGCAATGTAAAAACGGCGAGGCAGGTTCAAAAGAAAAACACCCTTCCTCTCTTCAAATGCGTTCCAGTTTCCACTACTCAAGGTAGGGAGAAGGATCCACAGAAGTCCCACGTTCGCAAAATTTCAACTTCTGGTGCTCACCAACAACTGACGAATGAAACACACTCCAAGAGAAAATAGTCAACCCCGTCCCCTGCAATAACTTCACGTGCAACCCTACACCGCAATATGTCCTATTCAGAAATTCACACTGAATGTCATCTTCCATGAACACAAACACACAGACAATCCCCCCACAGGTTCAGAAGACTCACGACGGCAAAACTCGATGTTTCCCATGTCTGGGCTCATCCTGAAACGCAGCCGTCACTATCCAGTTGTCCCTCTTGTGTAGATAGAAACCTGGGCTCCTCATTACTTTATGTCGGATTGACTGAGTATGTGATGGTGTGTGTGTGTGTGCGTGCGTGAACCCCCTCGTGGGTGTGTGTGTGTGTACGTGTATGTGTGTGTGTGTCAGTTTGTGTGCGCATGCACTCCTGCGTTTGGGTGGAGACTTTTCCTGAGATCACTGGCACACAAACAGAGCCCTCTTGCTGTGTTTGTTCCTCCCTTTGGATCTCCTGGTCCTCCCTTGCAGAGAAGTGAGTGTGTCAGTGTTCATGGACTCCTGAGGTGTCAGTTTCCTTGAAGAGAGGTTCAGCAGGGAGCTTTGCTGTTCAGGATGATGGTTGTTCATCCCACTCTTGTATTTTGATGGATGAATCACAAGCACGTTGGGAGGCAGGGTACATTCGACTTTTCTGACGTTGAAGTCAGGCTTGGTTTTGTTTTGCTCTTGGAGGAACTTCCAGTGGTCTAAGGTGCTTTCCTGAGTGGCTCTTTCCACTAAGTGCTCCTCCAAGTCGGGTACCTGGAGGCAGGGTTCTCTCTGGAGCTCTCCTTGCGTTGCTCGCCTGTCTTTGTGTTCAGCGCCAGGGGCTCCTGGTTCCCTGCCTATTGACACACTCTCACTGCATCTTTCCAGTTCACTCTTCTGGATGTAAAAGAGGACATAGGCCTGTTGACTCAGGACAGAAGCGATGCTACAGGCAGTGACCTTGGTGTCATCCATTTTATACCACTGGCCTCCTGGAGCTTTGACATAAGAGAGGTAATGTCCGTTGTGACAACTCCACCCAGCGTGGACCAGCACAGCATAGAGGACATAGACTAGAGGTCCTGTGTTCTGCTGAGACATGTATGGCTGCATGTCAAGGCACTCAGGGTATTGCACATTCTTGGCAAGTTTGTTGCCTGTGACATCGGAGAATCTCTTCAATACAAGGATGAGGACCTTGGCAGAAGTGTGTAGAGTGAACGTCTTGGAGGCAGGTGCCTTCTGGAGACAAAGACCACAATGATAGGCATTCTCTCCATTGAGTTCTTCGGGCTTCACCACCTGTTCCAAAGCTTGCTTCACACTCTGAGCTGCCTGGATATCCAGGGCGATGTCCAGGTAAGGGTCAAAGGTGTCCGAAACGCCCTGGCAGTGGAGACACTTGATTTGAGATCTCCAGCAGCCTCCAAATATCTGGTGGATGAGGGTGGTGTCTTCAGAGTCATGATCTACCTGCTTGTGCCCGGGAAAGCATGCCTTTGTCATCGCATCCACAATAAACATCAGAAACTCATGGGCATCTTCCTGCTTGCCTCGATGGAAGCCAGCAGCCAATGCCTGTGAGGGCTGGATGACGTGGCCAGGACAGTGTAGGGCCCGTGTAATGTGAGCTTCCATCGTACACAGCATGCAGCACTTGTGACGCTGACAAAGTTGAGAGTGCTCCTGCGACAGCATGTAGTTGGCAAGGGGTGGTGTGTATGTCAGGCACTGCAGGGAAGCATTCAAGTAGCAAGTATTTCCCATATTCTGGAGCCCAGCCCCCACCGCAGCAGGTCTCCTACTACTGAGAGGAAGCTTCTTTCTGGGGGCAGGCTGTCTTGCCACAGGAGCCAAATCATCACAGAGGTTGACTTGGGTCTCAGATGACAGTGGTGACTTCTCAGGTAGAGAAGTCCGCTGAATTTCAGCAAAAGCTGCATCTGGCTGAGAAGATATGAGTTTTGAAAAGCGGTTGAACTGCCACTCACCTCCCAAGTGGAGTGAATCGGCCTCCATGTCGCCAGGAGCAAGGATCACAAGCTTTTTCTGCTGGGACCACACGTTGCAGAAAGACGCTATCTCTTCCGAGAGAGTCTTCAAATGACGCGCCATCTGGCTGCATCAGCCCTTATATAACTCACCCCCGCCTACCGCGAACACCCCACCCACCCATCAGGTACGCGGTCCACCAATCCAATATCAGCACTCAGTTAAAGAATGAGTCATAGGGTGTGTCCCCTTGTATTCCCCAGGGAGTTCACTTAAAACTCCTGGGGAATGCGTTAGTTTACTTAAAACAGTGGTAGGGAATAATTCTGTCCTTACAAAACAATGTGTGTGTTTGTGTGTATGTGTTTGCTTGCGTGAACTTGTGGGCATGCGGAATCATGCCCTGTGTTTGAGCTGCGATGTGCTTCTAACTATGTGCTCTTGGCAGATACGATCATCCTTTCAGGCATTGAAGGACAGGAAGTCAGACCTGTACTTTCTGACTTGAGAATCATCAATGAAGTACAGTTAATAACACAGTGTATTTGTTTCCTTAATATCAAAGAAGAAATCCGTGCAGTCTAATAAGTATTCTAGCGATAACCTTTCCATGTTCAGCCTATTGATTCTGTGTTCGAGTGAGATGACTTACCAGTGGGGACCAAGACATGTCTTTGCAGGAAATGCTCTTGTGGAAGCTATATACCGAAATCATAAAGCATCAAGTGTCGGAAACATGCACTGAACTTAGACGAAATATTCAGTGTCCAAATTAGACTGTGAAAGACTTTCAGGAAATCATGCAATCACCGACATACCAATTGATGACATTCCCCGTATTTATGATTGCAAGTAAAGAGAAATACTCATGACATTCTATTTCCAGTGATTGAGGTCATATGACCGCAATTTAAGAAATCATGAAATCAGAAAACTTGACTAATCACAATTTAATCCAACTAAAACCTTTGGTTCATTTAAGAAAGGATGAATATAAAACAACATATCACACAGCATGGGAGATAATATTTTAATACGTATGTGATAACGGATCAACATTTGAGAGAGATGAAATAAATAGTTGTAAATTTGAGAATAGCATATAACCAGAATTAAACACTGTAAATGCCTGGGTGATGGGAGTGAGTCCCTGTCTCAGGAGGAAACATAGAGATTTAAAAGCAGGGCGTCTAAAAGAGATTTGCATACCATTGTTAAAACTGGCGGTTGTTTTAGTAAGAAAGGGAAAAATAAACCATTTGTCTTAGGGATTGTTGCATGTATTTTTCATCGTCTGAGATGTTGCTTCCAATTCCAGTTAAGCATTGTGTGGTGGACTTGCAGTTACCACATTTGGTGGAAAATGTCATGCTGATGAAGGTAGACTTGTTTCCCAAACTAAGAGGGACAGAATTTGGGTGTTTCTTTGGGACTTTTGGCTTACTAGGAATAAAGATCCTGGCTCTAGGGATTTTCTTAAAATTTTTCAGATAATGAGAAAGAGAATAGAATTTAGGCCAGGTGCCAAGGCCTCGAGGTGTACAGAAGCATCCCCGGTCTCAGGGCCCATGAAATCAGGATGATTTTAGGGAGGATGGTGGAATGAGGAGAGTGTGACCTTTGGTCTCCTTTCTTTCCCTTTTCTTTTCATGGGTCAAGTGTGCTCTATCAGAAGGCTTCCCCTTTCTGTTGGACAGAGTCCTGGAAGAAGAAATGAGCGCTGCTGAGAAAGATGCTCCACAAGGAGGAAGGAGTCACTATTTTCAGGAGCATGATCCGCAGAAGCATGAGAAATCCAGATGCCATGGCTTTACACAGGATGCTGGAGTTTCTTTCCTCTGGATCCGGGAACTTGGCATCAGTGTTCTGTAATGCCCATAACTGATTTTGAGGTGAGTCCACTTGATAACCTGTCTGCGTGTCATGCTCATTACACTGCAATTCACACACACGTCACACTGAAACCCTCTGAATGAGCATATTTATGTGCTTGAACAGTGTTGCATCCAATATTCTGTGATTCTACAGAGTCCTGAGTTCTGTCCTGGACATCTCTGCTCTTGGGTATGTCAACTTTGATCACTATACCTAATGATAAATGTGCCATTAAATCTAATCAGCAAATACACTAAAGGAAGGGGCCATTCTCCATAATTGTTTCACTCTGGTAGGTCAACTTTAATAACTGTACCTAAGAAGAAATGGATCTGTGATGATTCCACATCAAAGAACCTGTTGATTTTTTGTCATTTGAATGAATTATGTTAACATTTAAATAGAGTTTAAAACCCCTGATTTCCCATGAAATCTAATCAGCCATGAAATCTAATCAGCAGATACACAAAAGGAAGGGGCCATTCTCCAAAATCGTTTCCACTGAAACACCACCACCAATAAACAAGTCTCACTGCAGGAAAGGGATCCTGCTTCCAAGATCCAGTTTGCACAGTTGGACGATTGACCCAGAATCTCCCCTAATGCCATTTTTTTACACCCCAAGTGAGATTTATTTCTGGGTTTTCTAATTTTAGTTCAACTGAATACACACACTCCTGTGTTTCAATTTCTTTCAAACACCTTTTAATAATGAAGTATCTTGCTGCTTCACCGCTTATATAACTAATGCCCACCCACTGGTTCCACTACATTTACCCATCAATTACCCAATTTACCAATGAAATATCAGCAGTCAATTAAGTTTTGTGTCTTAGGTTGTATCCTTTTGCATTCCTCTGGGAATTTAATGGACACAACTTAAATTGTGATTATGGAACAGTTGAATCAGATTTACTAATCAGTGTTATGGGCAAATATGATAGGAGTGGAACTGGGTTAGGACAGTGGCTACACATTTGCCTTATTTCATGTAAAACAATGCCAGTTAACAATTGTGTACATATTAAACAGTTTGTGTCTGTGTGTGTATTTGTATCTTTGTGTCTGGATGTGACTGTGTGTGTGTGTGTGTTGAGAAGTACTTCCAAGCATGTGCATCTGGGAGATAAGATCATTCTTTCCACGATTGAACGACAAGAAGTTGGAACTACATTTTCTGATTTGAGAATGTGTAGCGATGTTATGTAATTAACACAGCATATTGTGTCTTAATTAACATGGAGAGATCAATGGAGTCAAATTGACATTCCAGAGATAACCTTACCATTTTTGACCAATTGATTCTATATCACGTTGTAATGATCTGGCTGTGAGGACAAGGCAAGTCTTTGCATGAAATGGTCTTGTGGAAGCAATATATGCAAATAATAAAGAATCAAAAAGGACTATGCCTTCAATTTGCAGAAATATTCACTTAAGTTTGATGAAATTCTCAATGCCCAAAATAGACTACAGAACACTTTCAAGAAAACATGCTATAACCCAGAGATTAATTGATGACATCCACCGAAGTGATGAGTGCAAGAAAAGAGAAATATTCATGGAATTTTATATCCAAGCGTTTCTTGTATATGACAGCATATTTTGAAAAGTCAAAATCAGAAAAACTTGACAAACAGGAAGATATCTAAGCTAAAACCTTTTGTTCATTAAAGGAGCGATGAGAGGCAGTTCCAAGATGGCCGAATAGGAACAGATCCAGCCTCCAGCTCCCAGCGTGAGTGACACAGGAGACGGCTGATTTCTGCATTTCCAACTGAGGTACCGGGTTCATCTCACTGGGGCTTGTTGGACAGTGGGGGCAGGACAGTGAATGCAGCACACAGAGCAACCGAAGCAGGGTGAGCCATCACCTTACCCAGAAAGTGCAAGGGGGAAGGGAATTCCCTTTCCTAGCCAAGGGAAACCGTGATACACAGCACCTGGAAAATTGGGTTACTCCCACCCTAACACTGTCCTTTATCAAGGGTCTCAGCAAACGTCACACCAGGAGATTATATCCCGCATCTGGCTTGGAGAGTCCCACGCCCACAGAGCCTCCCTCATTGCTAGCCCAGTAGTCCAAGATCTAACTGCAAGGAGGCTGCAAGGCTGGGGGAGGGGCGCTCGCCATTGCTGAGGCTTGAGTAGGTAAACAAAGTGGTGGGGAAGCTCGGACTGGGTGGAGCCCGCCACAGCTCAAAGAAGCCTGCCTGCCTCTGTAGACTCCACCTCTGGGGAGAGGGCATAGCCAAACAAAAGACAGCAGAAACCTCTGCAGATTTAAATGTCCCTGTCTGACAGCTTTGAAGAGAGTAGTGGTTCTCCCAGCATGGTGTTTGAGATCTGAGAACAGACAGACTGCCTGCTCAAGTGGGTCCCTGACCCTGGAGTAGCCTAACTGGGAGACACCCCCACTAGGGTCAGATTGACACCTCACATCTCACACAACCGGGTACCCCTCTGAGACGAAGCTTCCAGAGGAATAATCAGGCAGAAACATTTGCTGTTCAGCAATATTTACTCTTCTGCAGCCTCCACTGCTGCCACCTAGGCAAACAGGGTCTGGAGTGGACCTTGAGCAAACTCCAACAGACCTGAAACTGAGGGTCATGACTATTAGAAAGAAAGCTAACAAACAAACAGAAAGGACATCCACACCAAAACCCCATCTGTACATCAACATCATTAAAGACCAAAGGTAGATAAAACCACAAAGATGGGGAGAAAGAAGTGCAGAAAAACTGAAAATTCTAAAAATCTGAGCAACACTCCCCCTCCAAAGGAATGCAGCTCCTCTCCAGCAATGGAACAAAGCTGAACAGAGAATGACTTTGACGAGTTGAGAGAAGAAGGTTTCAGACGATCAAACTTCTCCGAGCTAAAGGAGGAAGTTCGAACCCATAGCAAAGAAGCTAAAAACCTTGGAAAAAGATTTCCTGAATGGCTAACTAGAATAACCAAAGTAAAGAAGTCCTTAGATGACCTGAGAGAGCTGAAAACCATGACACAAGAACTACATGACAAATGCACAAGCTTCAGTAACCGACTCGGTCAACTGGAAGAAAGGGCATCAGTGATTGAAGATCAAATGAATAAAATGAAGTGAGAAGAGAAGTTTAGAGAAAAAAGAGTAAAAAGAAATGAACAAAGCCTCCAAGAAATATGGGAATATGGGAAAAGGCAAAATCTACGTCTGATTTGTGTACCTGAAAGTGAGGGGGAGAATGGAACCAAGTTGGAAAACATTCTGCAGGATATCATCCAGGAGAACTCCCCCAACCTAGCAAGGCAGGCTGACATTCAAATTCAGCAAATACAGAGAATGCCACAAAGATACTCCTCTAGAAGAGCAACTCCAAGACACATAATTGTCAGATTCACCAAAGTTGAAATGAAGGAAAAAATGTTAAGGGCAGCCAGAAAGAAAGGTCGGGTTACCCACAAAGGGAAGCCCATTAGGCTAACAGTGGATTTCTCGGCAGAAACTCTACAAGCCAGAAGGGAGGGGTGGGGCAATATTCAACATTCTTAAAGAAAAGAATTTTCAACCCAGAATTTCATATCCAGCCAAATTAAGTTTCATAAGTGAGGGAGAAATAAAATCCTTAAAGACAAGCAAGCGCTGAGAGATTTTGTCACCACCAGGCCTGCCCTACAAGAGCTCCTGAAGGAAGCACTAAACATGGAAATGAACAACCGGTACCAGCCACTGCCAAAACATGCCAAAATGTAAAGACCATCGATGCTAGGAAGAAACTGCATCAACTAATGAGCAAAATAACCAGCCAACATCATAATGACAGGATCAAGTTCACATGTGACAATATTAACCTAAATGTAAATGGGCTAAATGTTCCAATTAAAAGACACAGACTGGCAAGTTGGATAAAGAGTCAGGAGCTCTTATAGGGCAGGCCTGGTGGTGACAAGACCCAGCAGTTTGCTGTATTCAGGAGACCCATCTCACGTGCAGAGACACACATAGGCTTAAAATAAAGGGATGGAGGAAGATCTACCAAGCAAATGGAAAACAAAAAATGGCAGGGGTTGCAATCCTAGTCGCTGATAAAACAGAGTTTAAACCAAGAAAGATCAAAAGAGACAAAGAAGGCCATTACACAATCGTAAAGGGATCAATTCAACAGGAAGAACTAACTATCCAAAATATATATACACCCAATTCAGGAGCACCCAGATTCATAAAGCAAGTCCTTAGAGACTTACAAAGAGACTTAGACTCCCACACGATGATAATGGGAGACTTTAACACCCCACCGTCAACATTAGATCAATGAGACAGAAAGTTAAGGATATACAGGAATTGAACCCAACTCTGCACCAAGCAGACCTAATAGACATCTACAGAACTCTCCACCCCAAACCAACAGAATATACATTCTTCTCAACACCATATCGCACTTATTCCAAAATTGACCACATAGTTGGAAGTAAAGCACTCCTCAGGAAATATAAAAGAACAGAAACTATAACAAACTGTCTCTCAGACCACAGTGCAATCAAACAAGAACTCAGCATTAAGAAACTCAATCAAAACTGCTCAATTAAATGGAAACTAAACAACCTGCTCCTGAATGACTACTGGTTACATAACGAAATGAAGGCAGAAATAAAGATGTTCTTTGAAACCAATGAGAATAAAGATACATCATACCAGAATCTCTGGACACATTTAAAGCAGTGTGTAGAGGGAAATTTATAGCACTAAATTCTCAGAAGTGAAAGCAGGAAAGATCTAAAATTGACATCCTAATATCACAACTAAAAGAACTAGAGAAGCAAGAGCAAACACATTCAAAAGCTAGCAGAAGGTAAGAAATAACTAAGATCAGAGCAGAACTGAAGGAGACAGAGACACAAAAAACCCTTAAAAAAGTCAATGAATCCAGAAGCTGATTTCTTGAAAAGATTAACAAAATTGATAGGCAGCTAGCAAGACTAATAAAGAAGAAAAGAGAGAAGAATCAAATAGATGCAATAAAAAATGATAAAGGGGATATCACTACTGACCCCACAGAAATACAAAGTACCATCAGAGAATACTAAAAATACCTCTACATAAATAAGCTAGAAAACCTACAGTAAATGGATAGATTCCTGGACACATACATTCTCCCAAGACTAAACCAGGAAGAAGTTGAATCCCTGAATAGACCAATAACAGGCTCTGAAATTGAGGCAATAATTAATAGCCTATCAACCAAAAAAGTCCAGGACCAGAAAGATTCATAGCCGAATTCTACCAGAGGTACAAGGAGGAGCTGGTACCATTCCTTCTGAAACTATTCTAATCAATAGAAAAAGAGGGAATCCTCCATAACTCATTTTATAAGGCCAACACCATCCTGATACCAAAGCCTGACAGAGACACAACAAAAAAAAGAGAATTTTAGACCAATATCCCTGATGAACATCCACGCAAAAATCCTCAATAAAATACTGGTAAACCAAATCCACAGCACTTCAAAAAGCTTATCCACCATGATCAAGTGGGCTTCATCCCTGGGATGCAAGACTGGTTCAACATACACAAATCAAGAAACGTAATCCAGCATATAAACAGAACCAAAGACAAAAACCACATGATTATCTCAATAGATGCAGAAAAGGCCTTTGACAAAATTCAACAGCTCTTCATGCTAAAAACTTAATAAATTCAGAAATGATGGAACATATCTCAAAATAATAAGGGTTATTTATGACAAACCCACAGCCTATATCATATTGAATAGGCAAAAACTGGAAGCATTCCCCTTGAAAGCTAGCACAAGACAGGGATGCCCTCTTTCACCACTCCTATTCAACATAGTATTGAACTTCTGGCCAGGGCAACCAGGCAAGAGAAAGAAATAAAGGGTATTCAAATAGGAAAAGAGGAAGTCAAATTGTCCCTGTTTGCAGATGACATGATTGTATATTTAGAAAACCTCATCCTCTCAGCCCAAGATCTCCTTAAGCTGATAAGCAACTTCAGCAAAGTCTCAGGATACAAAATCAATTTGCAAAAATCACAAGCATTCTTATACACCAATGACAGACAAACAGAGAACCAAATCATAAGTGAACTCCCATTCACAATTGCTTCAAAGAGAATAAAATATCTAGGAATTTAACTTACAAGGGATGTGAAGGACCTCTTCAAGGAGAACTACAAACCACTGCTCAATGAAATAAAAGAGGACAGAAACAAGTGGGAGAACATTCCGTACTTTCCATGCTCATGGATAGGAAGAATCAAGAATCAATATAGTGAAAATGGCCATACTGTGCAAGGTAATTTATAGATTCAATGCCATCCCCATTAAGCTACCAGTGACTTTCTTCACAGAATTGGAAAAAACTACTTTAAAGTTCATATGGAACCAAAAAAGAGCCCGCATTGCCAAGACAATCCTAAGTCAAAAGAACAAAGCTGGAGTCATCACACTACCTGACTTCAAACTATACTACAAGGCTACAGTAACCAAAACA
The DNA here is from genome assembly GCF_047675955.1 of Chlorocebus sabaeus. Lineage (NCBI taxonomy): Eukaryota > Metazoa > Chordata > Mammalia > Primates > Cercopithecidae > Chlorocebus > Chlorocebus sabaeus. The sequence continues at coordinate 110,680 of NW_027327851.1, forward strand.
GCATGGTACTGGCACCAAAACAGAGCTATAGACCAATGGAACAGAACAGAGCCCTCAGAAATAATACCACACTTCTACAACTATCTGATCTTTGACAAACCTGACAAAAACAAGAAATGGAGAAAGGATTCCCTATTCAATAAATACTGCTGGGAAAAGTGGCTAGCCATAAGTAGAAAGCTGAAACTGTATCCTTTCCTTACACCTTATACAAAAATTAATTCAAGATGCATTAGAGACTTAAATGTTAGACCTAAAACCATAAAAACCCTAGAAGAAAACCTAGGCGATACCATTCAAGACACAAGAGTGGGCAAGGACTTCTTGTCTAAAACAACAAAAGCAATGGCAACAAAAGCCAAAATTGACAAATGGGATCTAATTAAACTAAAGAGCTTCTGCACAGCAGAAGAAACTACCATCAGAATAAACAGGCAACCTACAGAATGGGAGAAAATTTTTGCAATCTACTCATCTGACAAAGGGCTAATATCCAGAACCTACAAAGAACTCAAAGAAATTTACAAGAAAAAAAAAAAACAAAACAATCCCATCAAAAAGTGGGCAAAGGATATGAACAGACACTTCTCAAAAGAAGACATTTATGGAGTCAACAGACACATGAAAAAATGCTCATCATCACTAGCCATCAAAGAAAGGCAAATCAAGACCACAATGAGATACCGTCTCACACCAGTTAGAATGGTGATCATTAAAAAGTCAGGAAACAACAGGTGCTGGAGAGGATGTGGAGAAATAGGAACACTTTTACACTGTTGGTGGAACTGTCAACTAGTTCAACCATTGTGGAAAACAGCATGGCGATTCCTTAAGGATCTAGAACTAGAAATACCATTTGACCCAGACATCCCATTACTGGCTATATCCCCAAAGGATTAGAAATCATGCTGCTATAAAGACATGCACACATATGTTTATTGCATCACTATTCACAACAGTAAAGACTTGGAACCAACCCAAATGTTCATCAATGATAGACTGGATTAAGAAAATGTGGCACATATACACCATGGAATACTATGTAGCCATAAAAGAGGATGAGTTCATGTCCTTTGTAGGGACATGGATGCAGCTGGAAACCATCATTCTCAGCAAACTACTGCAAGAACAGAAAACCAAACACCACATGTTTTCACTCATGGATGGGAATTGAACAATGAGAACACCTGGACACAGGAAGGGGAATATCACACACCAGGGCCTGTTGTGGGTTGGGGGGAGGAGAGAAGGATAGCATTAGGAGATACGCCTAATGTACATGACGAGTTAATGGGTGCAGCACACCAACATGGCACATGTATACATATGTAACAAACCTGCACTTTGTGCATATATTCCCTAGAATATAAACTATAATAAAATAAAATAATAAAATAAAAAAGGGACGATGAAAATAAATGAAATGTAACACACAGCATGTCAGATAATGTTTTAATACACATCTAAAAATGCCTTAAAATTCAATAGAAAGTAAATAAAATCTTCTAAAACTTGACAAAAGGAAAGAACAAAATTTACAGACTGGAAAAGCCTGGCTGACTGGAGTGATGTCCTGTCTCAAGAAAGAACAAACACACACACAAACAAGCAAAGGATTCTGAAAACAGAGAATCAAACAGATATTTGTACACCGTTCTTCCTTCTTCCTACTGGCACTCTTCATAGTAGGAAAAGGCAAAAACAACCCAAATGTGTCACGAATTGCTTCATCAGCTTTTTTGGATCTGAAATACTGCCTCAATTTTCAGTTACTCATTGTGGGGTGGACCTGCAGTTACCACATTTGGTCCAAAATTTTATGCTGATGAAGGTAGACCTGTCCTGCATTTTCAGAGGGACAGAATTCTGGTGTTTCTCCAGGTTCCTTGGCTTGCCAGGAATGAAGATCCGGGAAGAATGTATGTGTGTATGTATGTATGTACGTGTGTCCATAAGTATTTCCTGTTTTTAAATTTAAAAAATACGGGATACATGTGCAGAACGTACAGGTTTGTTGTATGGGTATCCTTTGCCATGATGGTTTGTTGCACCTATTGACTCATCCTCTAAGTTCTCTTCCCTCACCCCCAGTCCCCAGCGGACCGTGTTGTGCGTTGTTCCCCTCACTGTGTCCTTGTTTTCTCAAAGTTCAACTTTCACTTATTAGTGAGAACATGCGGTGTTTGATTTTTTTGTTACTGTGTTAGTTTGCTCAGTATGATGGCTTCATCCATGTGCCTGCAAAAGACATGATCTCATTCCTTTTTATGACTGCATAGTATTTTATGGTGTATAGGTACCACATTTTCTTTATCCAGTCTAGCACTGAAGCGCATTTGGGTTGGTTTCATGTCTTTGCTGTTGTATATAGTGCTGCAATAAACTTACATGTGCATGTGTCTTTATAGTGGAATGATTTATATTCCTTTGGGTATATAGCCAGTAATGGGATTACTGGATCAAATGGTGTTTCTGGTTCTAGATCCTTGAGGAATCACCATACTGTCTTCCACAATGGTTGAACTAATTTACAATTTCCCCAACAGTGTAAAAGTGTCCCTCTTTCTTCTCAGCCTCACCAGCATCTATTGTTTCTTAACTTTTTAATAATCACCATTCTGATGGGTGTGAGATGGTATCTCATTGTAGTTTTGATTTTCACTTCTCTGATGATCAGTATTGTTGAGCTTTTAAAAAATATACTTGTTGGTTAGATCAATGTCTTCTTTTGATAAGTTTCTGTTCATATCCTTTGCTCACTTTTGATGGGGTTGTTTGTTTTTTTGCTTGTAAATATGTTTAAGTTCCTTGTCAATTTTTGTTATTAGACCTTTGTCAGATGGGTAGGTTGCGATAATTTTCTCCCGTCCTGTAGGTTGATTGCTCATGCTGATGATAGTTTCTTTGCTGTGCAGAAGGTCTTTAGTTTAATTAGATCCGATTTGTCAATTTTGGCTTTTGTTGCAATTGCTTTTGACATTTTTGTCATGAAATCTTTGTCCTTGCCTGTGTCCTGAATGATATTGCCTAGGTTTTCTTCTAGGGTTTTTATGGTTTTGGATTTTACATTTAAATCTTTAATCCAGCTTGAGTTAATTATTGTATAAGGTATAAGGAAGGGGTCAAGTTTTGGTTTTCTGTATATGGCAAGCCAGTTTTCCCAGCATCATTTACTGAATAGGAGATCCTTTCTCCCTTGCTTGTTTTTGTCAGGTTTGTCAAACATCAGGTGGTCATAGATGTGTGGTGTTATTTCTGAGGTCTTTGCTCTTCTCCATTGGTCTATATGTCTGTTTTGGCAGCAGTAGCCTGCTGTTTTGGTACCGTAGCCTTCTAGTACAGTTTGAAGTAAGCGTAATGCCTCCAGCTTTGTTATTTTTGTTTATGATTTTCTTGGGTATATGGGGTATTCTTTGATTCCATATGACATTTAAAATAGTTCTTTCTAATTCTGTGAAAAATGTCAATGGTATTTTGATGGATATAGCATTGAATCTATAATGTTTGGGCAGTATGGCCATTTTTACAATATTGATTCTTCCTATTCATGAAGATGGAATTTTTTCCATTTGTCTGTGTCCTCTCTTATTACCTTGAGCAGTGGTTTGCAGTTGTCCTTGAAGAGGTCCTTCACATCCCTTGTACTCCTAGTTGTATTCCTAGCTGTTTTACTTTCTTTGTAGTAATTGTGAATGGGAGTTCACTCTTGATTTGGCTCTCTGCTTGACTATTGTTGGTGTAATGGAATGCTTGTGATTTTTGCACAATGATTTTGTATCTTGAGACCTTGGTGAAGTTGCTTATCAGTTCAAGAAGTTTTTCAGTTGAGATGATGGGTTTTCTAAATATGAAGTCGTGTCATCTGCAAACAGAGACAAGTTGACTTTCTCTCTTCCTATTTGAATACCCTTTATTTCTTTCTATTGCCTGATTGCCCTGGCGAGAACTTCCAATACTATGTTGAATAGAAGTGGTTACAGAGGGCTTCCTTGTCTTGTACCAGTTTTCAATTGAAATGCTTCCACCTTTTGCCTATTCTTTATGATATTGGCTGTATGAAATAGCTCTTATTATTTTAAGATATGTTCCATCAATACCTAGTTTATTGAGAGTTTTTAACAGGAAGGGATGTTGAATTTTATCAGAGGCATTTTTGCGTGTATCAAAATAATTGTCTGGTGTTTGTCTTTGGTTCTGTTTAAGTGATCAATTACATTTATTGATTTGTGTATGTTGACTCAGTCTTTCACCCCAAAGATGCAGCCCACTTGATCGTGGTGGATAAGCTTTTTGATGTGCTGCTGGATTCGGTTTGCCAGTATTTTACTGAGAATTTTTGCATCGATGTTCATCAGGGATAATGGCCTGAATTGAGCAGGTGTGTGTGTGTGTGTGTGTGTGTGTGTGTTTTCCTCGGTTTGCCAGTAGGTTGATGTGTGTGTGTGACGCGCGCGCGCGTGTGTGTGTGTGTGTGTGAATGTGTGATAGAGAGCCAAATTAAGGCAGAGGAGGCTCCCTGGCCTGTCATGACATTGAATGTTCTGAATTCAAGATGCTCTAATGGACTGTGTCAGTTGGCCTTCAGCCAGGAGGTGGTGCTTGCAAAAGACTGCCAGCTGTGGTGGTAGTGGTGAGATTTGGACTTGCCTTATGTTACCCATGGGAGGTACTCTGGTGTCTCAGGGAACGGGTAGAGCGAAAGGGCTTCTAAAAGTTTCTTCTGTTATTTGTGTTAATCTACCAGGGTAGGTGGTTGAGCAAAACCAGGTGGGAACTAGGTCAGGTAAAGTGATGCTCTGGCTCTCTACGTGTGGGACAAGCAGTGGCTCCAGTGGGAATTGGAAGGCAGTTCTTGGGCCACTGGGGTAATTTTCCAGAGAGAAGTGAAGCTGCCTCTGCCTCTGTACAAGGAGAGTCCATATGAAGAATGGGGAGTAGCAGCTTGGCGGTAAGCCCCATCCAGCTCCCACACGCTTGGCAAGGCAGGTCTCACACCCACAGTGTTCCACTGGGAGTAGTTAGCTAAGTTTCAAGAAGTCTGAACTCAGAGCTCAAAACTGACCCATACCATAAGCCTCTCCTATTGAGACAGTAACTGCAGCCTTCAGGCCACACCCCTCCTGATCCACCTGCAGAACAGGGGCATCCAGCTCCTGTGCTTGCTGCTGTATCACACGTCCCACTCACCTCTCAGTTCTGGCCTGGGGAGTTTGTCCCCACAGGAAATTATATCAAACATTTCAGTTGGGAGGTTCTCTCAACCTGTGACCACCATTTGAGTTAGCTGGCAGACTTCTGGGAGGTCCTCTGTGAGGTAGAATCAGAAATGGCTTCCCTCCATCCTGCCAGAAACTGGGAACGTGCTGGAGACTCAAAGCACATCCCAATGCCACTCCTCATATAGTCGTCACTCTTCACTGAATCAACTCCAGCCCTGAGTACGATTAAGGCCTTCCCCTATGGCCCAGATTGATAGATTTCCCAATGGAAGTGTATATTTTACAGTCAGTTTATCCCCATCTCACACCCTGGAAACTCAAAATTTTCTGCCTAGCTTATGGTGTAAGCTGCATCCTGCTGATTCTTTCAAATGGTCTGTGGCTTATTTCAATTTTCCTGTTAAGTTCCTGTGTTGCTCCTTGAAAGAAAGTTCAGTGTGAATCTCTACACACCATTTTGTCTTTCCAAGTGCAAGAGGCAGGCTAACAATGCCTTCAATCCACCATCTTGGAAAACAAAAGTAACAGATTTCTCATTTTTAAAGGTTTTGTTAAGATCTGTTAATGACTCACAAAGAAATAGTATTGGGTATATTTGAAATTAGTATTTATTCATTTATGTTGATAAGTGAAAACACAAGATGGTTATCAAGATGGAAGTACTTAATATGTATATTTCTACATTCTTAGATGCAAATAACTTCACTTTTGATGTATTTTTATTTTACATCAGTTTCATTTCAACTTAGGTTTAAGGGATTCTTGATAATCTGACATGATAAGTGGTGTTGGAATTGGCGTTAAAATCCACCATGCTCTACAGCACTTCATCCTTCTTCGGCAGGCACCAATTTGATCTTCTACTACTTTGCAGACATCTCTTCTGCAAACACCAGACAAATTGAGACAATGACCTTCAGCAGCACCCAAACCACCTCTTACTGCAGGAAAGAAGATCCAGTGAGATAGTCCACAAATGGAATGTAAATCGATAAACACTCTTAAGTAACAGAATAAATTGAGTATGAGCATTTCTATGTGGGAGCTTTTGAAATGGTTGCTGCTCATATGTCAGAGACACATGCAGATTAAGAAAGGTAGTAGTTCCGATCCTGGTTTGGCACAACAGTCACGGTATTTTTGGTGGGGGAAAAGGGATGTGGGAGGGGATGGTACATCTTCATCTTTTCCTCTGGGTTTTCTCTCAGAAATGGCTGTTGCTTACTGCAGGGCAAAAATGCCAGTGTCTTCTGCCAGAGAGGGTTACTGAGGGCCATAGTGGTTCCACCTTGTGGCTGATACTGATACTCCCTTTCAGCTTTTTTCGTTCCTAGCCAAAAAAGATGTTTCTGCTGTCTCAGGTATGCTGATTTCAGGAGTTGTTTTTTCTATATGGCTATTCGTTTTTGTTTTTTTGTTTTTTTTTTTCTTTCACTCTCTCTCTCTCTCTCTTTTTTTTTTTTTTTTTTGGCTTCACTGTGTTGCTGTAGTTTCTTAAGTGGTCCCTTGAACCCTCCCAGCGCTATTTTGGTTTGTACATAGCTATCTATAAATTTTTTCTTGGGGGAAGTGTAGAGTTAAAGGCTGGTATATCCTGCTCTTGCTCCCCCGAGTGATTTTATTCCCCCAAGCTAATATTTCAGACTTTCAATTTATTCGTGCTTTCATCTGTTCAAACAAGTGGAAATTACTTTTTCTCTCCACATTTATATTTGCTCTATCTACTTTAATTGCTAATAGTGTCTTAGTCATAGGATAGATTAGTTAGAAAAAAGTATATTTTTGACATTATAAATGATCCTTTCAATTTGGGTCTAAAACTGGAAAATATTAGAAAGCTTGACATTTATTATTGTGTCCAGACCAGTATTTCCTCCAGATGACCTTTATTACAACAAAGATAATTTAATGAAGATCTCTCTAATGGTAAAGCTGGTGGCTTTGTGCTATTAGAATATCCTTAAAGTGACAGTCTGGTGGAAAGACCAACTAAAGCAAGGGTTAAGAGAAAAACAGTTATTACTTTCATTTTGGTCTCACTCTGCATTAAGAGTTTTCATTGTGTCAAAGATTTATTATTCATTAAGTAGCCTAATGTTCATTTAATAATAAATGGATCCTATTAAATATGATTTTTAAAATTATAATCACATTACTTTTATTCACATCTGTCTACTGATGCCATTCACAGATGAGAATGGTATAACGTTATTTTACTTTTTTCATTTTGCCACATCTTTATTTACTTAGGTTTATGCTGTATCGAACAATATATGTGTGGGAGTAATGGGTGATTCAGGAATGCATGAGGGGGAGGTTTAAGCTCTTTAACTTTGAACAATTAAAATTAGCAACATAATATTGAAATACATGCATAACACTCAAGTGGTACTTTCAAAATAGTGTATATTTCCTCTGTTTATTTGTAGCTTTTAAACCCAGCTAGAAGTATTCTATTTCTTTTAGGCAGCATAAGTCTGAAAGTCTGTAGTGAAAGCTACAAGTAGTAAATGATGCTAATTCATGTGCTCCCACCTGTGGAAGAATTGAATGTCTTAGATAAAAAACGATGGTGCAATTGGTGTACCAAGTATCTTAGAATATAATTTGGTGGTGGTTTTTCTGTTTCTGTAGCAGAGTAACATATATAGTATATCCATGTCATCAAGTTATTTAAATATGGCTTTAAACAGGGAGAACTGAAAATAATACTGTGAATCCTGGTAAGCATTTAAAAATAATGAGGAGAATATTGGCTTTATAAAGTCAAAATTTATCTGAATACAACCCATATAGCAATTTCATAGCAAAACACTTCCTTCAATCCTATTAAAGTCAGAAGGAAAAGAAGAATGCCCACTGTCAATGCTGTATTAATATAGTTCTAAAAGTTTTGAACAGTGAAACATATTGTAAGAAGAGAAGTCAGAGGAGATTTGAGCCCATTGTTTTTCCTCTCCTTCTATACCTCCCAAGATACCATTGGAATGTTGTAACATTTTGAAGAATCTATAGTAGTGTCGCAAATCATAGAATACTATGAATGCATCTGAATCTGAGATATCCCCAAAAGATACAAACTAGGTGTGACTAGAATGAAAGAAAGATTTAGGCTTTTGGCCATGACTGCAAGTGAGCTGCTCTCAAGTGACTGCTGCTATAGAACATATGTATAGTAGAGGATCTCTTCGAAATATTTCTATCCCTGAAAATGGTTAGGCAAGTTCTTAAAATATCTCCTCTTTCAAACACAAAAATAGTCTGTGAACTGGAGCTTGAGCAGTGGGCACTTTGTATTGGATAGCTGATGGAGGGGGGTGAGGGTTTCCCAGATCTTCTGGGAAGATCTACTATGATCAGTAATGCCAATGATGGTACTACTGACTCTTGGGCCATCAGAAATTCCAGTTTGTTAATGCTGAAACTTCTATATTGAGTTAAAGCATTGAGTCAGCTTCACGGAGGAAGTCTGGATAATAGCATTCTCATTTCAGACCATAAAATGATGTCAGGTTAAGGATGAACAATGAGTTCAGTATTAAAAATGATCAGGTAAGCAAGATACCATGAATAAAAGTTAATGAAATGAATAGCATATCTAGACCCTTTAAAACTAAATATATTGAAATCGTCAATGTGAAGAAATAATTAAGCAGGTATGTATCAATTGTTTAAAGAAGCAATCTACTATTACAAAGATGTAAAAACAATAGTAAAACAATATAGTTGATAGAAAAAATGGGCAGATCTGGCTGGGCATGGTGGCTCATACCTGTAATCCCAGCACGTTGGGAGGCCAAGATGGGTGGATCATGAGGTCAGGAGTTCAAGACCAGCAGGTCCAAGATGGTGAAACCTTGTGGCTACTAAAAAAATATATATATAAAAATTAGCCGAGCATGGTGGTGGGTGCCTGTAGTCCCAGCTACTCAGGTGGCTGAGATAGAAGAATAGCTTGAACCCGGGAGGTGGAGGTTGCAGTGAGCCAAGATTACACCACTGCACTCCAGCCTGGGCAACAGAGCGAGACTCCATCTCCAAAAAAAAAAAAAAAAAAAAGGCAGGTCTGAAACAAAAAATAATTTAAAAATAAATGCAAGTTATTAATGATATATTAGACACAGGTAAGAGGATAACTAGTGAAGAAAAAATGTTTAAATGATATACCCAGAATGTAGCATGGAAACACAAGGTCTAACATTTATTTAATTCGAATATGGGGGGAGAGAAGTGTAAAATGATTCACCATTTCAAGAGATTCTCAAAAAGAAATTAAGAAAAGGTATAAATCCATTGATTCAAAGAATATATTTCTAACAGATGATATAAAAATAAACTCACTTTAGTTAAATTATAAAACATTAAAACCAAACACCAGACCATACAAACATTGAAAAAAAGGATAATTTATAATGAAATAATATTTATCTGATTATTATAGTAAAGCAAAAACTAAAAATGAGTAAACTAGTATCAACAAATGTCGAGAGCAAATAACTGTTAATATACAATTGGGTACTCAGTAATGCTGTCTTTCAAGATCAAAAATCACAATATGAAATTGACAGATAAAAATGAAAATTGTTCACTACCAAGAGATCTGCAGCAAATAAAATTTCAAAGGCTACGTATCAGAAAGAAAGAATTTATACCAAAAGCTGATATAAGAGTCAACTTGGAATTCCATAAATATCACTGAACTGATGATAATAGTAACACTTTCTGACACGTGGGGATTCTGAAAAGAAGTGAACTTTTACTTTTGTTTAGAATTTAGAAAGTTATAGAAAAATGCTCTTGCCCTGACAAAGAGAATAAGCTGGATAATCTATAGATCCTAGATTTCATTTTAAAACACAGAACTGAGGTCTCAAAAAAAGCTAATTAACTTAAATTCAGAGTGATGAAGCCCTGCTGAAAAAAGAACAGATCCACAGATGCTTTGTGCCTAGCTGAGTTGCAGCAGCAGAAGCAGGAGGAAGCTGCCCTTGATGGAGATAACAAGGAAACAAGTGAATCTCCAACAAATGTTGAAAGGCTGAGTGTGGGCTTGTGATAGTTTAGCATCATCAGTAGGGACCCAAACACACTCACTCTCACTCACGATTGCTTCTTTCTTTCTTTCTTTCTTTCTTTCTTTCTTTCTTTCTTTCTTTCTTTCTTTCTTTCTTTTCTTTCTTTCTTTCTCTCTCCTTCCTTCCTTCCTTCCTTCCTCCCTCCCTCCCTCCCTCCCTCCCTTCTTTCCTTCCTTCCTTCCTTCCTTCCTTCCTTCCTTCCTTCCTTCCTTCCTTCCTTCCTTCCTTCCTTCCTTCCTTCCTTTCTCTCTCTCTCTCTGTCTCTCTCTCTCTCTCTCTTTCTCTCTCTCTTTATTTCTTTGGAGTCTCACTCTGTTGCCCAGGCTGGAGTGCAATGGCGTGATCTTGTCTCACTGCAACCTCCGCCTCCACTGCAACCTCCGCCTCCAGGGTTCAAGCGATTCTCCTGACTCAGCCTCCCGAGTAGCTGGGACTACAGGTTCATGCCACCATGCCCGGCTAATTTTTTGTATTTAGTAGGGACGGGGTTTCACCGTGTTAGCCACTGACCTCGTGATCTGCCCACCTCGGCCTCCCAAAGTGCTGGAATTACAAGCGTGAGCCACAGCGCCCGCCCCCACTAATGGTTTTTTCATGACCTATCTTGTGTGCTCCTAGGTAAGATCTGATGGAGAGCAGAATTACCTGAGACACTTTTGAGGGACAGGCATGTAGGAACTGCTGCAATTTGAAGTGAGAGTAAGGTAAAGGTCTTACTGTGAGAATCGGGTAAAATCCTCTGTTACTGGGGAGTGGGTGGGGGAGCAGAGACAATGCCCCCTTCACTCTCTTCTCTCACAGGTGCATAAGCAGAGGGGCCTGATGAGGTCTGAAGGCAGGGCAGGGCAGGTAGATGAGAGAAGCAGATTCTTGGTCTTTCACTGAGTGTGAGGCAGCTACTGCCCAAGGCTGGGCAAGGGATAGGAGCCCTGAGAGATTCTTGAGGTGCAGAGATAGAGGCTTGCTGAGGATGAAAGTGTACAGGAGAGCTAAGAGAGGCTCCAGTGCTGACCATGGCATTCAGCAAGAAGAGAAAATCTGTAGGTAGTGGTTTATGAGGGAAAATCATGAGTTCAATTTTGGATATCTATGACTTTTGAAATTAAGTGTCAAGTAGATATACCAGTTATGCAGTTGGATAATTTATTATAAGCCTGCAGTTCAAAAGGAGGTCCAAAAGGAGAATTGAAAAGGATGAGACTTGCTGAGCCCCTCCAGAGTGTGTGGTGAGGGAGAAGAGAAGAGAATCAGGAACTGAGCTCCGGAGCTCTCCAATAGGAAGTGTGATGGGAAAAGATGAGGAAGAAACAAAGGAAGCTGAAGTGGTAGCTCCAGTGAGATAGGCTGAGAATCAAGTGAATGTGCTGTCCTGGAAGCCAAGTGAAGAAAGTATACTATGAAGAAGGAAGTGATTATTTGTGTCAAATGCTGCTAATAGGCCAATTAAAGTTGTAGTAAAAAATGATCATTGGATCTAGCAATATGGAGATTATTGGTAACTTTGACAAGAGTGGTGTCAATAACATGATCGAAAAAAGGGGAGAGAGCCCAACTGGGATATATTTAAGAGACAATGAGAGGAGAGGAATTGAAGGCAGAGAGTATGGACAACGATTTTAAGATGTTTTGCTGAAAACTGGAGCAAAAAATAGGATGACAGCTGGCATCAGAAGAAAAGCAAGGACATACTTAACAGCATATTTGTATGCTGATGGTAATAATTTACTAGCATAAAAATTGATGACACAGTCACAATTGATGACACATGATATAGTGAACTGCAACAGGAAAATCCCCAAGTACACAGCAAAGAGGGAAGATAATATACAAATATATTTTTTAAAAAATTATTTGAATCTCTGAAACATCTGTTTTGACATTAACCTTTCATTCCTGCAATAGTTATTTTAAGCATGTTCTCGTTTGTCCAGTGTTGCCAGGTTATTATAAAGTATATTAGACTTTATGAAAAACATTTTTTAAAATATTAGTTTTTTTCTCATTTGTTTCATTAATTTATATTTTGTATTTATAACTTTCCCTTTATCTTCTTTAGGTGTATTATGCTGTTTTTTTTTCCCCAAAGCCCTCAAAATGCATGCTTAGACCATTAAATTTTAGCCCGTTTAGTATTGAAAGTGATGTTACCCATTTCTGTGTGGTTACCTGTAATATACCATGAGCGGCACTTCTTGGTGTCTTTACTTATTATTAATTCACTTGTCTGAAGTTCCTTTAACTCTCCTTTCTAGTCCTAAGTTTCACTTTGTGAATCATTTTTTATTCATAGACACGTAAAATAGAATTTACTTTGAAGTCTCTGATATAATTTTCACTTATTCTAGGATTATGATTTTTCTGTTTGTCTCTTTGAATAAAACTTTCAGATTTGTCAGCATTCATTTAGCAGTAGCTCCTGTTGATAGAATTCCATCCATCTCCTTTGACCTAGTGAGCAAATATAATAATAAATGCTGCTGAAATTCAATCCTGTCAGATCTAACTGCCTGCATATAAATTTCCAGGTCCCACAAAGGCATCTCATTGAGGTCACATTCTGTTGTATCCTTACTTTGTATCTTGAGATGCCTTGGTGGGGCATGGAAATTTATATGTAGGCAGTTTGATCTGACAGCATTGAATTTCAGCAGCATCCATTATTATATCCACTCACTAGATCAAAAAACATGGATGGAATCTTATCAACAGGAGCTACTGCTAAATGAGTCTCTTTTCTATTTTTCCCTATTATAATCCTAGTGAAGCTGTAAATATTAGGTTCTTGAACCCACAGGACTGATTCTAGGATCTTGTCTGGCCAGGGATATAGCCTTCTAATCTGCAGAACCTTAGAGTAATCAGCTACCAACTTACCTGGGGATAAAAGAATTGAAAAAAGAAGGAGAATAAGAAGAAGCAAATGGAATCTCATGGCTGAAGGGCCAGCATCAATGTGGGTTGAGCCTGGAGTCTCTGGACATCATGGGTCTGGGCCTTTTTATGACGCTGTCTGAGTCTGATTTGTTCTTGGTTAGTAGAGCCTAACGAAAAGAGAATAACTAAATCTCCCACAAGAAACTTCCAGGGACACACAAGTACATAAATGTGGTGATATCTCAATGGATGAGAAAGCAGGTGAATGCTATTTATTTCCAAAAGACTCAGGATGTCTTATTGTCACCTGCTTTCTTTATTATTTTCAACATACACATGCAATAATCATTGCTCTTACTTCAAGTATAAAGTATTGTTTGCCAGGCAATATAGTAGGAACTGAAGTAAAATTGTTATACAAAAACTGTAGGTAATTAATGTATACAGTTTGGCAAATTTGCACATAGATATTACTCTTGTTACCGCAACAATTATCCAGGTAATAATATATCCATCACCTCCAAATGTTTCCTATGTCCCTTTATTGTTGTTGTTGTTGTTGTCAGAACCCCTAAGTTCGACCCTCTTAACAAATTGTTAAATACAAAATACCTCAGTAATAACTATACGTACTATGTTTTAGAGCCTATCTCTGTAATTGACTCATTTTGCATAGCTTTAACCCTTGAACAATAACTTCCCATATTGCTCTTTTCCACTCAATAAAATACAAAACTCTTTTAAAGCACATTCTATATAATCCACTTTATGAAGCTTTTTCTAACATTCTTTTGTCTGCTCCCCCTCAGTAAAGGGAACTACTAACATAACAATTACCTATTTTGGATTTTTGTGTCTCTTACATATATTCCTGCATGAACCCATTTAACACTTTATCTCCCATTATCTTAATATGAAGTAAAATAAAACTTGAAATGATTTTAAAAATGAAATCACAGAAGGGCTTTGTAAAAGTATGATGTACCATTGCTTAGTTGTAAGAATTCAAGTGACATTAGGGGTTTTAAAACATCTTTTGTTTTGATTTGTTCTTTGCTTGTAAACCTTGTGTCTTGCATATTGTGGGCACAGTGTCTTTCCCAGCTATTTGCTTGGGGAAGATCAGTTAGAGTTACGATGAACATCAAAGGCTATCTTGTCCAGTAACTTACCTTCCAGATGAGGAAATGAGCTGAGGGAAAGGAAGAAACTTGCCCAAGATCACCCAGTGATCAAGTGAGGAAGGTGATAGGGACGGCACTAACGCTTGGTATTCGGAGCCTCATTCTGTTTTCCACTCTTGCCCCTTCTCTGCTTCCTCCTCTCTTCCCCAGCCTTCTAAAGAAAACTTTGCAGTTCTGCTGCAATGTCTACCTAAGGACATCCTGAGGAGACCCCACTTTTCATTAGACTGCTTTTTTAAGCACTGTCCTGCATTTTCTTCTTCAGTCTTGTTGCATCCCATTTTTGGCGATAAGTAATGCTTCTGCTGTGCTGTTCTATCCAATTAGTTTTTTTTCTATTTTCATTGAGTGAAAATTAAAACAACAAAAAACATGAGTTTATCTAAATTTGAAAGTTTTAAAAATTGATTAAAATTTCCTGGACATATGGATGTAAGACATATATTTTAAAATATTTTTCATTTTCAAAATTAAAAATCAAACCTATATATTTAGCCAGGGTGACTACTTGATAACTACTAATCAGATAGGTCTTCAGTAATGCCACAAGGTTAATACACTTATAAATCAATTCCCTGGTGTTTTGTGCTACTGAGTTAATACAATTTGATACGGTATCACCTTTAACCAGGCTTTGAGGAGTCACACAAAAGAACAGCACAACAGAACCATAGGGTGGGATGTGTGGGGAAACCGAGATGTAAAACACAGCCTTGACTCTGACATTTACTCCACTGCTGGGAAAAGTACTTCAATTCCCAGGGCCTTAATATTTTCCTGTATAAAACAGGAAAAATAGAGCCATCTTTAACGTTTTGTCAAATCTTGTTGCTGAGTGATTTTATAGTGTCTGCAGCTATCCTCTCTGCTAATCACAACAAGGTTAACTAACTGTTCTTTTGTTTAGGTAAAGATATTTCTGAATTTGTTTACAAATACTTATTCCTCCCTTCCCAAAAAAGGAAACATTTTAAAGATAATTTATAAGATGTTCAGAGTCTCTTACATATCAACTCTTCACAATGTGGTAGAGTAGCTTAACCCCGTCCCTAAGAGTATAGATTCAGATCAGCCTGTATGTAATTAACCCCCAAACCTATGTGGAGTGTGGTATAGATAATATATTTCATACACATGAAAAGGCGCATGTGCACACACGCACACACACGCACGCACGCACACACACAGTATTACCAAAGCAGAGGTGCAGATGAAAATATTGGATAGACAGCTCAAAACTCTTAGTACTAAAATAATCCTAATAATAACTTTCCTTCCAAAGTCACCACCAACAGTCAGATCTCTTAAAGGTTGGTGCCTTAGGTTTTTGAACTTTGTGTAACTTTTGACTTTCTTATTTGGTTGTATGCTATTGATCTCATAGAAAGAAACTTCTTCATCCTATGCCAGTGCTGTATTGTAGGGGCTTGTGGACGTTTTTCTGCTCTATAGCAATCCAGGTTACTGGTCTCTAGCTTCTTAGGAGCAAGACCATCACATGCTTTTGTTCTTTGCTTGCTTCCTTGTAAGAGCCCGACATACAGTGGGTGCTTAACAAATATTTGATCAACTGAACTCATTTTCCACCTCCATTCTCTCCCACTTCAATCTCTCCCTTTTACTTCTTCCAGATTAGTTTTCCTACAGCAAAATGGGAATTGTCCAAAAACTGCCCTTCATCTTTACAACTTGAAGGATTCATTACCCTAAGCAGTCCTTCAAAATTGACTATCACAGACTAGATAAAAAGTCTGGGTTCACCAAGAATAGGCATGTGTGCCATTACATTTTCTGTTGAAAGCTTTGGAAAGTGTCTTTTAGCAAACAACATAAAGCATAGAATTTGACCGTTCCTGACAATGTAAAAGGATCATCTACATTCTCACATGTCCATGGCTACTTTCCCACTCCTTCCCCAACCTTGAAATCCTGAATTCAAAAGAAAACATAAGAAGATAGTATGCCTCATGTGAGGCAACAGGTTGCTTAATCTTTCTTGCCTCTACACATTCAAGAGCTCCAGAAAAATTTCTGAGCTACTTAGGATGTCTGATCCTCTTCTTGGGTAAAAGCAATAAGTCCTACATGTAGTCACCAAAACCATGTCTGTTCAAGGGGTCTTATACCTGTGATTCATGATTGCATGCTAAATGTAGAAGGATATGCTCTGTTGCAGGGCCATGTCTGGTCATTGTTTAAGTTCTACTTTGGAGGACTAGTTGCTGAGAAAGAAGAGGGAATGATAATATTAGAAATTGGAATAAAACTTAAGGGGAAAAATCAAGTACAAGGGACCAACAGTACTGAGGGGCAATAGGTTGAAGATTTCTTCGATTATTGTAATATTTTCAAGGAGACCCCCATGAATCCTTCCTGGCTGACTCCAACATAGCTTTGGCATAGCCCTTATGCCAAATGTCTTAGGCTAACTAGCTTTTCCTAAAGAAAATAGAGGAGTTATGGAGAACAATATTTAGTAGAGTAATGCCTGATTCTCTTGCTTTTGAGGTCTAGTAACTGCTAGTAAACTTGCCTAATTAATTCACATTTAGAGGTAGAGTAATGAGGGTTTCAAGCACTTGAACCACCACTGACTTCATTTCACGTGAGAGTTCTTATGGAGAGCTAATGAACTACGAGGCTACAGGTCTCTTGGCCAATAAGTCTTCTAGATGTCCTGTGACTCCCTTTTCTGGTCATAGATGATTTTGCTTTTGCTTTGAGTATTATAGCACCATACGGTGTCAGACACTCTGCTCTTACCAAGGCTTACACAAAGTTTATCTTGTTATTTGGTAGAGTTTTGCCCATTAAAAAAAAGAGAGAGAGAGAGAAAGATAAAGAGGAGGACAGCAATCCTCACTGCTGAAGGAAGAAGAAAGCTTGGCTTTATTTCCAGTAGGCAGAAAAAACTTCTGTCTGTAGCTCTCTAGCACCAGTGGAATGTCTTTGTTTGGATAATAAGTGTTCTTCCATACCTCATTAGGCATATTCACAGACAGAGATGTACTATGCATGCAAAATCACCTTCATGGGATGACTGAAAGTCCACGTTTTATTGGACACTAAGTTCATTAGAAAGATGTGGGTGCACCGTTTTGACCAGAAAACCTTGTTAAATGGGAACATAAGCTACAAATATTTTGGCAAAAGGTTAAGGCTTATGAACAACCAACCATTTATATTAAGTTACAATTAATTAGGCCATGTTGAGAAACCATTTGGTTTAGTTAATGATTAGACATTTTGTTAACACTTCCCAGACTTTACTAGCCCTGCTAATCCCTGCTTTGCTCCTGGTCTGAACCCCCACAGTACCTTGTTTATGGTACAGTGCCTACTGCTTGTATGCTAGATTAGTGAATGTCTATTTGCCTCCTCTACTACTGTGTGAGCTTCTTGTTTGCCAGGACAGGGCTATATTCCTCAGAGCTGAGGAGAGAGTTGAATCATGTGGTCATTTGTTCTCAAATCCTCTTCAACAAGTGAAGCGAAACAGGACAGTGAAAGGCCACTGCACATGGAAGCAGGAGGTCTGGATTTGAGTTCTGAATCTCTAGATCTGTTAATAACTGTAGGTAGGGATAGAGTCAGGTAAATTTTCTTCCTTAAGTCTTGATAGCACCTATGTAGGTCCAGATCTGTTGGGATTCTCAATAATTATTGTGCATAAAATCAACTGAAAGTTATTTTGCAATGCAGATTCTTAGCCCCATTCTATGAAATGTTTACTGTTTTATAAATTGATAAATAATTTTTATTAGACAATGTAAATTTCCTTACTTGCACCAGCATACAAAAATATTGCATAATATTAGCAGCAGAATCTTTCAACAAAATAACTATGTATAGCTATTAAACCACTTTGTTTCACTGCTTTTTATTTTCTTTTATTTATCACTATTGTTTTATTTATAAACATTGTTTCTGCTCATAAGGAGTATGTATTCTCTACCTGTTTATAAAATTAATGCCTGAATGAAGTTGCTTAAACAAGACAGAGGTTGATTTCTTTGTCACTTAAAATTCACCTGTAGTTACACCATTCAGGGCTAGTACAGATACTTTCTAATATCATTAGGGATACAGGTCCCTTCCAGGTATCTGCTCTGCTATACTTTAGAAAATACCCTAGATTGGCTGCTAAATTCCCACCTATTATTTCTGAATTCTAGACAACAGGAAGAAAAAAGGTGTGAGAGAAGGGCAAAGGAACATCTACCCTTCCTTTTTAAATTTTTTAACCAACCTCCCTTAAAAACACTTTGTTGAGATATGATTACATTAAAAAAGCTGTACCTATTTAATGTGTATATCTCAGTGAGTTTGAAGATAAGGATACATTGTGAAAGCATCACTACCATCAAGATTATAAACATAATCATCACCTCCTGAAGTTCTCCCTCCCATTCTAATTATTATTTCTATTAGTAAGAACAATTAACATAAAATTCACCCTCCTATTATATTTTAAGTATGCAATACAGCATTCATAACTATAAGCACTATGCTGTAGATTAGACCTCCTGAACTTATTTATGTTTGTATATCTAAAACTTTGCACTATAATCACACCTACTCATTTACCTGCACCACAGCTCCTGGCAACCTCCAGTCTACTCTCTGCTTCTGAGTTTATTTGAGATTTCAAATACAAGTGAAATCATACAATATTTGTCATTCTGTGTTTGGTTTATTTCACATGACTTCATGCCCTTCAGATCCACCGATGCTGTCACAAATGACAGGGTTTCATTATTATATAATACTGAATAATATTCCATTGTGCATACATATATATATATAACGTTAATTCATCCGTCCGTGAATGAATGATAACATGTGTGTCTTCTTCATATATCTTGATTATTGTGAATAGAGCTGAAAGGAACATATGAGTGCAGATATCTCTTTCACATAATGATTTCAATGACTTCATATATATTTATATGTTTTATATATATATGTGTGTGTGTGTATATATATATATAAAATAAGTGGGATTGCTGGAACAAAATGGTATTTTTATTGTTAATTTTTTGAGAAACCTCCATACTATTTTCCAAGATGGCCATACTAATTTACATTCCCACCACCAGTATACAAAGGCTCCCTTTTCTCCACATCCTTACCAACACTTGTTATCATCCATCTTTTTGATAATAGTTATTCTAACAGGTGTGAGGTGATATTTCATGGTAGTTTTCATTTGCATTCCCGTGATGACTAGAGAGGGTAAGAATTGTTTATATATATATCGTCCATTTGTATCTCCTCTTTTGAGAAATTCCTACTCATATCTGTTTGTTCATTTTAGTTTTTTAATTTTAATTTTATACACAGAGGATACATGTGCAGGTTTGTTCCATGGATGTCTTGTGTGACGCTGAGGTTTAGAGTATGAATGATCTCATCACACACATAGTGAACATAATACTCAATAGACAGTTTTTAAGGTCTTGTACCCAACCCTCCCTCCTCCCTCTAAGAATCTCCGGTGTCTATTGTTTCCATATAAGTGAGAGCTAAGCAATGTATAACCCAATGTTTAGCTCTCACTTATAACGGTGAATATGTAGTATTTGGTTTTCTGTTCCTGCACACAATACCACACTGGGCTAATTTTTGTATTTTTGGTAAAGATGGAGTAGCTTCAGCATGTTGGCCAGTCTGGTCTCAAAATCCTGAGCTCATGTGATCCACCCACCTCTCAAAGTGCTGGCATAACAGGCATGAGCCACTGTACCTGGCTTTTCTGAATTTTTTTAAGCTTATATTAGGTTTGTCTGTTCTAGAATTTTGTGCACATTTATTTATATTATAGGACACTTTTTAGCTTAGCTTTCCCCACTCAGGGTGAGAAAGATTATATTGTTCCAAGATGTTGATTAATAGAGTTGATCATCCGCCTTTATTGCCCAATATTACTCTATAATATGCGTATAATTTGTTTATCGATTTCCTCTCGATAGACATTTGAGTTGTTCCCAGGTTTTAGCTATTGTTAATAGAACTCAAGGACATTTTTTAAAATAAAAAAATTCAATCCAAAATGTCCTTTCCTTTTGACTCTCCAATATTGTGTCAGGGTTACATTTTTGTTGTCATGAAAATCCAATTACATTGAACAAGATGTGTTTCCAGAATCAAGATTCAGTATATGTGTGGTCTAGCTGTGTCCCTAGAATGTAGCCCTTTTTAGTTTTATTAAGCATTTTCCTATATAAATTGAAATGAAGTAGAAGATGCATTTTTCCACAGTAGGAGACATAGAACAGTTTTGGACTTTGGAGAGATAGCAACTTGCTGCTTGCCTGTGCAACCCACCTCAAAAGATACAACTCCTCCAACTTTTGGTTTCTGGTGACTTGTCCAAACAATTAGATGTGAACTGACCTTATTCCCTTACAATACTACAAGTCGGTCTTCTGCACCTGGCCAAATACAGTATAAAATTGATGGGCATATGTTTCTTTTGTTTTCATGCTTTCTATTTAAAGCTATTCTCTTTGGCTGGGCACTATGGCTCATGCTTATAATCCCAGCACTTTGGAAGGTCGAGGTGCAGGGATCACTTGAGACCAGGGGTTTGAGACGAGCCTGGCCAAAATAATGAAAGCCGTCTTTCTGAAAAATACAAAAATTTTCTGGGCATGGTGGCACATGCCTGTAATCCCAGATACTCAGGAGGCTGAGGCAGGAGAATCGCTTGAACCCAGGAGGCAGAGGTTGCAGTGAGCTGAGATTGCGCCTCTGCATTCCACCCTGGGTGATAGAATTAACCTTCATCTCAAAAAAACAAAAAGCTAATCTATACTTTTCTTTTGGTGCATTATTAGAATGTAGGAGGTAATAAGGCAAAACTATTGTGGGTATGTGAATGTGTATCTGTAGCACCTAGAATAGTGCCTAGCCCATCACTTGTGTTGAAAATTGAGAAAACCATCTTAATATAACTTTTCCACACTCTAGTTCTGAATTTAAAGACAGAAAAAGATAGGTTAGCAAATATAGGTATCAGTTATTTGTATTGACAGATCATTTGGAGAACACGTTTTTGGATATGGGAGAATAAAGGTCCCTAACTCTCCACCCCAGAAATAATTTTGCTGATACAAAAATCAGTCAGACACGGTGGCACATGCTTATAAACCCAGCTACTTAGGAGGATGAGGTGGGAAAATCACTTGAACCCAGGAGGCAGAGATTGCAGTGAGCCAAGAGTGCCCCATTCCACTCCAGCCTAGGCAACAGAAAAAGACCCTGTCTGAAAGAAAAAAAAAGTTGTTACTATATAGGAGACAATTTTATTGTCATCTCATTTAAAATTGAAGAGTACATTTGAGTCGAATTCTTATGCCTGCAGAGACATTTGCCTCTGGCTTAAAATCACTGGCTCCAGGAGGAAACTCCACCAGAGGGCATCGTAAGGATTTCATAGTGTCTAAGTCATCTTGGTAATTCTTCAAATAATTCCTGGCAATTCTGTTAGGTCTTGAACTTCACTTACTTCTTATATGTTTAATAAAAAGAAGTTCAAAACGTTGCCATGGCTGTTGAATTCCCACAGGCTTGTCTTCCCCTTAAAATTCATTACATGGTTTGTACTCTTTTGCGAATATAATACATAAGTTTGGAGGTGGATGCTTTCAGCCATTAAGTTCAAAAGTACTGCTACATGGGCTGGGCATAGTGGCTCATACCTCTAATCCCAACCCTTTGGGAGGCCAAGGGGTGCAGATCACAAGATCAGGAGATGGAGACCATCCTAGCCAACATGGTGAAACCACATCTCTACTAAAAATACAAAAATTAGCTGAGTGTGGTGGTGCGCAAGTAGTCCCAGCTACTTGGGAGGCTGAGGCAGGACGATTTCTTGAACCAAGGAGGCGGAGGTTGCAGTGAGCTGAGATCACACTATTGCCCCCCAGCCTAGTTATAGATCAAGATTATGTCTAAAAAAAAAAAAAAATACTGCTACATGGACATCCATCATTCCGGCATCTCTGCCATAACAGCTGAGTATCGAGAATGTCTGTTAGTTTCTTTAACTCCAAATTTGTGTTGTGTCCCTTGGTCTCCTGTCGTACCATAAAGTGTATTATTTACAAAAAGGACAATTTATCTATAGTTATTTCCTCTCAGTATGCTACATTCTTTTAGAATTTAAACATAGTGTCTCCCAACCTGAAATTTGATTTTTAAAAAACCAGAAAAATGTTTTTGGACATCTTTTATTTCCAGCTGTTTTCATCTTCATCTCCTCTCCTGAACTCACCTGAGGGTAAAGTTCATTCATCAAAATTTCTCCTCAACTCACAACAACCTCATCCCACTCCAATATGATTTTTGTCCCCATGAATTGATGCACATAATTTTTGCTGGCAGTGGTAATGTCCTAATAAAAAAAATCATGAGATGGCATCAGACTTTACCTTATGTTCTAGCTCAGCAGAATTTGATCCCTGTCTGATAAGGAAACCATATTTTCCCTAGAAACTTTTCACTTTTGTCACAGGTTTTGTTCCCAGGGAGCTGGATATAGATGAAGTTTAGTGTGCAGGATGTTTATTAGGAAGTAATGTGAGGATCCACATCTGTGGAAAGGATTAGAGTGAAGCCTTATGTGCAAAGGGACAAGTCTAATGGCAACGCAGCCTGACTTTGTCAACTGGCCGCACAGACAGAGCTGTTCAGCTAAGAAGGCCTCCCCTATTTGTCCCAACTGAATCACATGGCAAAGTCTATGCATCCCTTGCCTCCATTAATAATTGTGTGCTTGCCACTTGTGGAGGGTGAGACTTTGAAGCAGGTGGCTTTCTGTGGCTGAAGAAAACCTTAAATGTGCTGGTAAAGTTTTCCAAAGAGACAGAGAATGGCATCTGCCATGTATGTTGCCCTTTTTCAAAGAGGAAGCAAGAAGGATAACGTCCTCCAATGGCTCTGTATGCAGATGGGTGGACAGTAATGTCTGTCCCTCCTGTGACCTAAGAAGAACAGGTGGCAGACATGCAGCCAGGCAGTTAGAGGTGCCACAGTGTTAGGAGATAAACATCTGTCATAAGCAGTGCTTCTTTGAATCAGGTGTGACACAAGTCTTGCATCCCTTGCATGGACTCCTTCCCCGTTATCCTGCTGTCCTACCTCATGAAGGTGAGTGGGGGCTGGGTGGTGGGCAGTCCCAAGACGAGGTACACTTTGCCTGCAGTGTTCCCACATGAGTTCCAAGGTAGCCCAGGAGGTCATCCATGAACTTTGTATTTTCCTTATGTTTCTTGTCTTTGCCTTTGAGGAACATGTTTCATTGGACTCTGAGTCCAAACAACTCATGTATCCCTATATCTTCACATTGTCCTTCACTTAAGGGAATCTCTAATCTCTAATGCCTTTGTTTTATTATTACTATCAATATTATAATAATTAACATTGTCGTTATTAACTTCATTGTTGATTTTCAGTTATTTTTATTCATGGAGTTAATATGAATTTTTCTTTTGTGGCTACTTACACCAAGATGAAGATAATTTATTAGTTCAGGAAGAATCTGCATTCTGAAGGTGAATAGAAGTTCATGCTACAGATGGGCAGACACATGCCCTCCCAATTCCTGATGGACCTCCTAGTGCCTCCTAGACCTAAGGGGTCTCCTGCAATGCTCCAAGATGCCACCAAGGCAGGGATGTGCTTGTGCATGCCTGAGAGCATCCAGGATGAAGTAAGGCTCTGGAAAAATGCACGAGTTTCCACATAATCCCCAAAAACCTTACAGGAGAACTGGATGCCACAGAAACAGGAGTGGTCATTGACACCACAAAGTCACCAAAATTGTTTTGAAGTCAATTAGGAAACCCAGGAATCACTCTTGCTGCCATTAAGTGGAAGAACAGGAGCCTGTGAATGGCATCCTTGTCCTGCCTGAAACTCCACAGATATTTCTGTGTGGCTTCAGGTACCAGGAATCTCTGTGATTTTCAGAAAGGCAGGGACAGCTTATGCCAGCCCATCCCTCTGCAGAATGTGCCCCAGCAGATCAGAGGCATGGAACCATCATGGACTGCACAAAGGCTCAAGGCCATTTTCCCAGACCTGCCTGTGACTCTAGGTAAGTTCTGAGTCCACGTGGGTGCCAAGGAAAGGTTAATGATGATCTGGAAAGATGGGACAAGCAGATACCACCCCTAAACAATCTGCAGGATTCTAACTTCCGCAGGAAGCCAGAGACCAGCTCATGCCACACTAGTGCACCTTGAAAACCCCTGAATGCAATGCCGCTCTGCAGAGAGTTCAACAAAGAAGTGGCTGGGAATTTTGCATTCTAGGCTGCATTTTACAGTGCTTCTGGACACGTGATCAGAAATTGAACATTGGTATATCTAACTCTGACATTTTTCACAAAATGGTTTTTTTAAATAAGGTAATATAGACAAAATATAATATAACCATATGTATTATATGCCAAAATATGCTTCACTGGCATCAAGTAGACTCACCTTGAAATACAGTCTAGGACAACCTCCATTTTCAGAGTATTTTCTTTTCGAAAGTGAAACTCTCCCACCAAAAACCAACAACATCACAGGTTTTTGCCTCCAACAAATCGACAGAAAGCCAATACATTTATTCTACCACTGTAAAGTGGACTACGGTGCAACACATACGTGTGAAACCCCATATGTGGCATCACCGTGAGCCAAATGGGGACTCGTGGTGTAAGCAACACTCCCCACGTGTTAGCGTGCGTGAGATTCACTTGGCGGAATTTGACTAGGTGCGTGTTGGTAGAGTGGGGCTGAGGTTCTCTTGCCCCTGTGGATGCTTAAGAAGTCACAGGTCCTGCGAAGACCTGCGGTCCCCTCAATCAACTCTGTTTCAGAGACAAAATGACTTGGATTGCTGACCAGTCAAGAAATTTTCAAGCCCTTGGAAAATCAGTTACACACAAACACGGAATGAAAGTCAAAAGAGAGTACGTCATCTTTTTGAGAATTTTATTCACTTCAAAACAAATTAAACACACCTATTTCCAATGGCATTCCAGAGCCCAATTTTCGAGGCTGAGGAAACACCCCAAGAACGCTTTGCGCAGAACGCTTCACAGCGTCCAAAACACTGCTGTCAGGGCGGGGCGCAGCTGAAGGCCTGCATCTCTCAGGGTTCCCTAACTGTTCCCTGATTCAGTCATCTAGAGAGCAAATGCACAGTCATTCCCCAGTTTCCTACTGACATCACAGCGGAAGTCTGACTCCCACGCGTCACCACCAACCAGTTTCTGAGTCAACGAATCACTGGCACAGAAGCTTCTGGTGGTGGGTTTCCGGAGCGCCCTGCGAACTACAATGTCCCTCACAAGAATTCGATGAGGCAGAGTCTCTGCATGTGGTCCCTGCCTGGCCTGGGCTCCAACATCCCCAGAAGCACCACAGCTGGGGAGCTTGGGAGTCACCACACACAGTCTGCTCTCTGCTCTGTGCTCCTCAGTCCCACAGACCCCTCCAAATCACGGGAACTGGATGCAATGGAGCCCCGGCCATCTGTAGTCTCACTCCAGGTCAGAATCGCTGTCCTCTGAGGAGGAGGAAACCTGAAAGTCCTCATAGAGGACACTCAGGGGGACAGGAACACAGGGAGCCTCAGACTTCTCTGAGACATGACGGCTGTGAACGAGGAAGGCTCCCGGCTTCTCAGGAGAGAGAAACGAGGGAGCTGTCAGGAGGCTGGAGCTCCACCATCCGTTTTCCAGTCTCCGGAAGAGCATTCTGAGAGGCTGGGCCCCATCGTGGCTGGCCGCTGGGTGATGGGACATGGTGCAGGCCTGGGCAGTAGGCAGGCAAGGTCTGCTGTGCGGAGGCTGCCGGTCGCTGCTGGGCACCTGGGCGGGTGTCCCCCTGCTCATCTGGGGCGATGGACTTGGTCTGAGTTCGGTTGCAGCTGGCAGAGGTTGGAGAGTCTCCGGGGCCCCCAGCTCACCTCCCTGGATGGCATTTTCGGGCATCTGGAAGGAACCCATTCTCGGTTTCTTGGGGAAGTTCAGGCAAGCCTGAGTCAGAGCCTGGGCAGCTCTCTTGGCTCCTGGCCTGAAACTGAGATTGGAGCCGAGGCCCAAGCTGTGTGTGTCGGCTGGTGGGCAGGGCTGTGAGGTCACCGCAGCACGATTGTCTTGTGCCTGGGGGCTGATGACCCGAATCAGGCCGTGGGGCTTGGAGGCAGCCTGGGGAACTTCTCGACTGCCACCCTGAGGCCTGCTGTGTGTCGGCTTCACCACGACGAGAGGCTCCGGGCCCTGCTGCCTGACTCCAGGCTGAGGGATGTCGGCCACAGCCCCTGTCTGTCGTTCCTTTGGTCGGAGACTTGACGAGGAGCTCGGACTGGCTTTTCTGAGGGGAGACAGTGAAGCCAAGACGGATACCGTGTCAGACATTTTGGTAGCTGAGCCATCAGTGAGGGCAGTGTCCACGCGTGGCCTCTTATTAATTGTGTGGACCGGCATTGGCCTGCTTGCAACCTGAAAGAAAGGAGACCACACACGTTAGAGGTTCCTCGGCATCGAGCCAACATGGAAATCAATCACATTCAAAGACAAGGTGCACACAGCAGGAAATTCTTAATACGGTATGGACAGGCGGTCCTTGGAAGTAGGGACAGATCCTCAAGGTGAGTGCTGATCGGGACAAGACCCATGAAAAATGCACTCTCGAGCTATGATCTGAGAATACCATTTTTCTAAAGACTGTGTCTTGGGCATTCACTGGATCAAAGCGCCTCCACTCAGCCTTCCATGAAGTGGGACGGACTAATGTCCATCTGAAGGCAGGTCGGTGGCTCAAGGGTTCCCAGGACGTCTTTTCTGAAAACATGCATGTTCCTGGGGTGAGCCTCCTGAATGTTTGGCGCCCCAGAGGGACTAATTTCCTCACGCCGCTAGGAAGATGTTGTTGGCAGGCTTGCCATCATTGCACAGAAAGAAAGCAGCAGGAAATACGGCATCTTCAGATGCCTTCATCTGGAATCAAATGGACCTGGAAGGATCGTGGAGTCCCTGACCCCAAGAAGGCAGGGAAGAAGGGTTCCCCGATCCCCTCACACACACGGGAACCTGAAAGGAAATCAACCAGGGTGACCTAGAGGAGAAAAAGACCAGCGGCCCAGGGTGACACTCACCCTCAGATAATCACAAGATTCCATGGATTCTTTTCGATTTGGCGGCAGCTTCTCCGGAGGTGTCCCGGAAAAGATCTGGAGGAGAGCCTTCCTCTACAGGTCTTGTTGCCTGCAGAAGAGAAAAAGTTCAGGCCCTGCCCCCTGGTTCTCCCCAGGAGACAGGGAGAAGCCTGTCTGGGGCCCAGTCCCGTTCTGTGTTTTGTGATACATAAATGGAACTTTTGTGCCCTTTCCGCCTCTGCACCTTCCCTCATGTGCCAACCTTCCCATCCTGCTGGTGGCCCTCTAGGCTTCCCAAGTAAGGACTGTCATTTGCATTCCGTTGCTTTTCCCCCTGTCATGGAGAACCTACACGAAGCGCCCCCGCCTCTCCACCATCCCTGAATCTCCCAGAGCCAAAGGAGCTCCCGGATGGGGAACCCGGTCTGTTTCTCTGCAGCATTCCTTCCCTGTCCCAGAGACGGAAAGGCACACGGTGTGCGGGTGCAGAGACACTGTGTCCTTAGGCGGCAGTACCCTAAGGGTGGTGAAAACCCCTTCCACTGCTCACCTTGGTCTGGCTTCCTTCTCTCCCTTTTCCTTGTTCAAGGGCCCAGGGTTCCTTCGAACCTGGGGCTTCCATGGTTTCCGGTTTTCCTTCCCTTCCTTTCTCCCAAAGGTCTGGGGAACCAGGGCTCCGTTCCAGCACTTCATGGGGCACCTGGTACTTCTGGCCGTGTGGCCAAAGGCCCCGCAGTTTTTGCACTTGACCTGTGGGTGGAAAGGAAGTGATGTCAGTGAATGAGCTGAAGCCACAGGCAGTGATCCAATGTCAACATTGAGACGGATTGTGATTTCAGAACTGAGTGAGGATTCCAAAGCGGGGACACCGGCATGGGGGCCCTTAAGTGGCGGGAGGGTTCGGTTATGATGTTCCCTCCCAAAGCCCATGTGAGGGAGGAACTCTCAAAGGAAGGACTCAGGGTTCTAGCGGGGACGATCGTGAACCCGATGTCCACAACACAGCCCAACCTGGCTACACAGGATTCTGAGTGGAAAGGGAGGTTGCTCCCAAGAGTCTCTCCAGGGACCTGTCGGACCGCGGAGGAGGTCCCAAGCCAGGCCCACCTTGGATGGGAAAAGCAACCCGGGTGGTGCTGGCAGAACTCTTTGGAAACCAACCCAGTCTCTGAGGACCGTGTGACACTCGCCCCCTCCTCCCCCCTCGATACCCAAAAGATTCCAGGGCTAGACATACCCTGGGATCTTCTTCATCGGGTGGGGGAGCCCTTGGCCCAACTGGGGCCCTCTGCTGCTTCTGGAGTGTCTGGGCTCTCACGAGTCTGTTTACCCCACTTTTGGGGTCATGACGTGCCATCATCTTCATCTCCTGGGCGTTTTATGGCCGACTTTTTCAGGGGTTGATGGTTGGGTCACCTGAATCACGCACAAACACACACAAAGCGATGGTTAGGCACATTGGATATTCACACACCCACAAGAAACCCTCAGCTAATTCCATGACGGTGTGGTCATGAGGAGACCTCACCACCCGTCGGTCAAATCTGTGGATCACAATGTGGTGTGTGCATCCTCAGATATTGTGTGTTCCTCTGCCGTGACTACCTGGTCCAAGAGTAAACTTCACCTGCCACATGGCCCACGGCCTAGGTATGCGGAGTTGGAGTTGAGATTTCAATCCCAACCAAACAACTGATTCTGGAGACTGGACTTAGGTCTATCACCACTCACTCCAGTAGAAGACACAATGATTCTCTCTCCCCTGAGGGACAAAAGAATAGAAGCTACAGGGCATGGCCGATGTCACCCCTTGGCAGGTCTGCTTGAAGTCAGGGATAAGGGATGCTTCCTATCAGAACTCAAATGGCTACTCTTGCCGTTTCATTAGGCAACTTCCAAACACAAATTCATCGAGAGAAGTTATCTCCCTCTCTACCACACTAGCAGGTGATGGTCTTTCCTGCTCTGTCTTTTTGGCTTTGGCTCCAGCCCCTCTTTATTTATTTTTCTGGTATTTTACACACGCCATACGAATTCATCTAAACAAACGCTGAACAAGTGGCATATGAATTTCTTACATGGCTAAAGGGCAAACCACCCCTTTTCCAAAGTTCTTTTTCCATTTACCCACCAATTCAGCATGCTGGAGTAAATTTCTTTTTGCATTTCCATCTGGCTCTTCTCCCAGGCACGGAGATGGAAATGTTTTCTCGCTTTCTGTTCCAAGAATTACGGGTAAGGAGAACACATCCTACCGCATCAGCGAGCCCCAGTGTGATCTGTTTCTTTCACTTTCCTTTGTCTCTTTTCCCCCAACCCCTCAGGGATTACGTGAAACAACCAGTCGTTCAGGGAAACTAACCTGAAATTACAGGTCTACTTTCTTTCCTCGGCTGGCGCTCAGATGGACAGGTGCACTGGCGCTCAGATGGGCAGGTGCTGGAGCAGCCCTGCTGGAAGCGGTGCAGCCTTCAGGAAGCCAGAGGAAGGGGCAGAGAGGGACCTTTGCTTTCCAGGTTGCCTTTTATACTGCCTCTGGACCCCTGACGCGAAACGGACCCTAACCTAATCAACTTAATCCAATTACATGACCTGGAAAGGTCTATTTGCCCAGCCCACTCTAAGACGATGTTCACTATGGACAGACATTCTAAAACCTACCTGTACAGCTGCAAGCTTTGAAGAATAGATGTTTCCCGTCAGGTATGTAGCACTGGTGCATGTACCCCTGTCTGGTTTTACATCTCTTTTTTTTTTTTTTTAACAAGGTGCTAAAATAGACACAGTGTAATTGGACCATATTTACTCTATTTCAACGTAGACCTCAGTGTCATCAAGGAGGTGCACCTTGACATGCAATCTCGGTCGTTATCCATCTTCAGAGCTTCTCCTTCTTCCCCACAGTAAGTGCGTCATCAGAAAACCCTGACCACACCCTCACGTGTTTTCTCCTCCAGGAAGCCCTTGGAAACCACCGTGAATTGGACTGCACTGGGAAACCCAGATGAAGAAAGTCAACACCTCTTTGTCCTTCGGTGCCTGGCTCCTTTTTCAGCTCATCCTGCGGCTCCAGGCATTATGCCTGAAGAGTCTCCAGGACACCGGTGGGGCTCTATTTCCTTGGGTCCTGTTGCCATTTCTCTGGATTTGCGAAGATCCAGCGGACTTTCTGTGGAACTCTCTTGTCGGGGAACTTGGGTGCCACGTCCCCTCATTCTGCCCTTCGTCATCTGCACCTGCACGAGTTAGGGTCCAAGTTCCCTGGATGGGAAGAGACAGGCAGGAGTCGGAATGGTGAACCAGCACACTGGGGGCATTTTCTCACTTGGTCCAAGTGGCCCCATGGTCTTCTAGAGCTTTGGAACCAGTCGCGTCCCACTTGACACTACACCCGACTCTCAGTTGCTGAATCTTGTTGGCCCTCTGGCCATCTCCTGTTGGATGAGTTGCACCTGCTGAAACTCGATTTCCCCTGGATTTGCGCTTCATTAATTATTCATGATTCAGGTGGGAACGCCTGCTTACATCCCCCTGTGGCCATTCTCTGAGCTTTCCGGTCACATCGTTTCCTGCCATGCTCTTTGGTTCATTTTGGTCATGCTCCTTCTGCTGTCAGAGGAGCAGAGAGTTGATCTTGTTGATTCTGGATACTGATAGTTTCTAGGTGATCTGGATAACCAAGGTAACGACCCTCAACGGCGGTGGAAAGGGAGCAGCCATTTGGCGTTGCTCAGAAAATCCCACTCAGTTCCCAGGCCTCCTAGATGTGCAATCCTGGTCAGAGTTGTTCCCAGGTCAGAGAACGGAGATAGCCTGTGCATGGTGGGATATCTTTACCTAGAGCTTTCAGTGAGTCTCGACCTCAGCTACTCTTAGGATCGGGGGAGAAGCACGGAAAGGCCCTGTGCTCAGGCATCTGGAAAGAAGAAGGGATGAATATTCTACCTCTGAAGTACATCCCAAATCTGGGAGTTTACTTCCCAGATTAATAGTGTCATCGATAATTATTAAAATTGGTCATTAGTGTTTAATAATTAATCATATTATTACTCCTAATACCGCAGGGTGTGTACACCTACCTGTGATGTCATTCTTAATATCCAGGGAGGGAGAGCATGGTTTTAGTTTTAATATCGCAATAAGCGCACACTCACCCTGTGACACAAATCCTAATATCCAGTGTGGTAGAGTATGACATGACTCCCAACATAGCAATGAATAGACAGCCACCCGGTGATATGGCTCCTTATATTCACGGAAGATGAGTATGATATTAGTCCCAATATCGCAGGGAGGGTACAGGTCTTCTGTGTTATGATTTCTAATATCCAGAGGAGGAGAGGATGATAATAATTCCAGTGTCATAGGCTGTGTTCACCGGCCCTGTGACATTGTTATTAATGTCTTCAAAGGGAGAGGATATTACTCCCAACGTGGCAGGGGGTGTACATCCACCCTGTGATATTGTTTATATTCCAAGGCTGAGAGGTTGATATTACTCCTAGTATCACAGACACTGTACACCCCCGTGTTTTTAATCCCTGCAATATTCGGAGTAGTATCATCCTCTCCTGGGTGGAAATTGGGAACAGTATCACCGGGGGCGTGTACACACCCTGCGATATTGAAAGTAATATCATCCTCTTCCCTCCTGGATCATGGAAACAACATCACTGTGGGGGTGTACACTTTCTGCGATATTGGGAGTAACATTATCTTCTGTGCCTTGGATTATTAAGGACAATATCACGGGGGCATGTGCACATCTTCTGCAATATTGGGAATAATATTATCCTCTCTCCCCCTGCATATTAGGAAAGATATCACAGAGTGGGTGTTCACCTCCTTCGATATGGGGATTAAAACCATCTTCTCCTGTTCCAGATATCAGGAGGAATATCACACGGGGATGTACAGTGTCTGTGATACTGGGAGTAATATCAACCTCTCGGCCTAGGAATATTAAGAAGAGTATCACAGGGTGGATGTATACCCCCTGTCATATTGGAAGTAATATTAGCCTCTCCCCCCGATGGATATTAGGAACAATATC
Source organism: Chlorocebus sabaeus (assembly GCF_047675955.1). Taxonomy (NCBI): domain Eukaryota; kingdom Metazoa; phylum Chordata; class Mammalia; order Primates; family Cercopithecidae; genus Chlorocebus; species Chlorocebus sabaeus. The sequence goes on from NW_027327851.1 coordinate 143,243, forward strand.
CCAGACTGGGTGTATGCCTCCTGCTCTACGGGGCGTAATATCATCCTCTCCCTTCTATGATATAAATAACAATATCACAGGGCAGGTGAACACAGCCTGCGATACTGGAATTATTATCATCCTCTCCCCCTCTGGATACTAGGAACCATATCACAGATGAGTTGTACCCTCCCTGCGATATTGGGAGAGATATTATACGCTTCTTCCGTGAATATTAGGAGCCATATCACTGGGTGGCTGTCTATTCATTGCTATGTTGGGAGTCATGTCATACTCTACCCCCTAGATATTAGCATCACTGCACAGGGTGAGTGCACACCTACTGCGATATTAAAATTAAAATCATGCTCTCCGTCCCTGGATATTAGGAACACATCACAGGTAGGTGTACACCCCCTGCGGTATTAAGAGTAATAATAGGATTAATTATTAAACATCTATGGTCGATTTTGATAATTATCAATGACACAATTAATAAGATACCATTATTAACTATGGATAATTATTTTAAATATATGATTATGTACTCTTGAAAATAATTAGTAATATTAATGTCATTTAACAATATTATTAGTTCTTAATATTAATAATTATTTTATTACCAACATCACTTAGTATTGATTTAAGTAACATTAATTGCTGATATCATTATTTTATTAGTAGTGATATTATGATTAATTGTTATACTAATCGTTAACATTTTTTACCAGTATTAATTTATACTATCTTTATTGTGATTATTAATATTGATGATTGCTATCAATTTTTATTATATTTATTAATATTAATAATTAACAGACTTGTTCCTGATATCCGACGGGGAGAGGATGATATTACTCCCAATATCGAAGAAAATGTACATCTCTCTATGATATTATTTCTAATAGTCAGGGGGTAGAGGATGACATTATTGAAACTATCGCAGTGGGTGTCCATCCCTTCGGTCATTTTGTTCCTTGTATCCTGAGTGGGAGAGGTTGATATGACTCCCAATATCACAAGAAGTGTACTACCGCCTGTAATATAGTTCCTAACATCTAGGTGGGGAGAGGATGATATTACTGCCCATATCGCACGAGTTGTAAAACCCCTTCGATATTTTGCTTACGATCCTGAGGGGAGAAGATGATATTACTCCCAATATCGAAGAAGATGTACAACCCCCTGTGACACTATGTTCAATATCCACTTTGGGAGACGATGACATTACACCCAATATCGCAGGGGATGTACATCCACCTTGGGATATTGTTCCTTATATCGAGAGGGGGAGAAGATGTTATTACTCCCAATAACGCAGGGGCTGTGGCTGTACACCCCTCCTGTGTAATTGTTTTTAATATCCTAGGCAAGAGAGGATGACACTACACCCAATATCGCAGGGGGTGTACATTCACCCGGTGATATTGTTCTTAATGTACTCCACCTCTGTCCGCCAGGGATATCGTTTCTAATATCCAGGGGAAGAGAGGATAACATTATGCCCAATATCGCAGAGGAGTATACACACCCTCTTAGATGTTGTTCCTAGTATCCAAAGATAGAGACGATGATGTTACTGGCCATATCGCAGCGGTGTACACCCTTCTGTGATACTGTTTTTGACATTCAGTGGGGGAGGGGATAACATTAATCCCAATATCACAGAAGGCGTACAGACCCCTGTGATGTAGTTCCTAATGTACAGAGGAAAGAGAAGAATATTGCTCTCAATATCGCAGGGGGTGAAACCACCCTGTCCCCTGTATATTGCTCCTAATACGCAGTGGCATGGAGGCTGATAGTACTCCCAATATCCCAGAAGGTGCACACACACCTGTGATGTAGTTCCTAATATCTAGCGGGAAAGAGGCTGATTTTACTTTCGATATTGCAGTGGGTGTACACCGCCCCCAACCCCAGGGTATCATTCCTAATATCCAGGCGGGAAGAAGATGACATGGCTGACAATATCGAAGGGGGTGGACACCTCTTCAGTGATATGGTTCCTCTTATCCAGGGGGTGAGAGGGTGATATTACTCCCAATAAAGTAGGAACCGTACAGCCACCCTGGGATTTTTTCCTTAATAACCACAGGGGATTGGTGACATTACTACCAATATTGCAAGGGGTGTACACCCCTCCTGTGATATTGCTTCTCATATCCAGGAAAGGAGAAGATGGTATTAGTACCAATATTGAAGGGATGGACAGCCCCCATGGGATATTGTTCTAAAGATACATGTGGAAAGAGGATGAGATTCCATCCAATATAACAAGAGGTGTACACCCCACCTGTGATATGAGTCGTAAAACCTAGGAGAAGAGAGAATGACATTGCTTCCAAAAACACACGGATTGTACACCCACCCTCTGATATTGTTCTTGTCATCTAAAGGAAGAGATGATGATACTACTCCCACTACTGGAGAAGGTACACATCCCCCTGTGATATTGTTCCTCATAACTTGTTGGGGAGAGCATATTACTTCCAATATGACAGTGGCTTGACACCCAGTCTGTGATA